>NC_051177.1:47603260-47631385 GCF_013339695.2 Rhipicephalus sanguineus
AACATATACGCCGTCATTACTTGCGCAGTCGGGAACGCGGAGTTATGTCTTCAACGGAACACAAGCATTTAACATCCCATTCAGTAGCGCTTGTGTCACAGCCATGCTGAGACTCTAGCCGTGTGCAATTCACTTCACTCGCATGTTGCAGGCTCAATCAGCACGACTGAAACATGAATATCGATAAGAATGCACACGTATCCTTTTCACAACGTTGAAGAAGTTAGCCGAGAGGCGTGGATTGTCGCTGTCACTGCACGCTCCATCGCTCTAACCATTTTGCTTCGCTGGTTGAGCTCAAGTGTGTTGGCGGCATGCGGCGCTCCATAATATCAACAATTGTGATACACGCAATGCACAAGAGGAACTATGCTTTTATTTTGATCTCGCTCAAGGATAGTATACATTAAATACAATCAAGGTGACTTACGAGCGTTAAAGAACATTAGGCAGTTTTAGAATAGCGTACGCTAAGTTAGCGTTTGCGGCCCGCTATTTCCGTCACTTAACGGGAGCCCGCAAGCGGTTAGCATACGACGCATGCGCAGTTGCGCGAAAAGCCAACGCAAAGATTTGCGTACGCTATTCTAAAACTTGATTTTAACGCACGAGGGGACGTGAAGCAGCTGATCGTTCATCGTCGCTGTGACTCTCGGTGCTTTCACAGTCTTTTACGTCCAGTGAAAAATCCTCGTCGTCAAGATGGTTTCTTAATTTCAACATCACTGCTGAAAGCAATCTGAAGAATTTCCCGAAATCCGAAGAGTGGCCGAACGACTTCGACCACTCCGCGTCACCACGGACTAGAGCACGCATCCGCAACGCAGCGAGCGCGGAGCGTCGGCGTGGCGAGGCAGAGAGAGAGAGAGAGAGAGAGAGAGGACTTTACCGATCGGCGCTCGCCCGTTGCCGATCGGGCGAGGTGGCTACATACTACTACTGCTACTACTACTACTACTACAGAGGAGGGAACGACCCACACCCTAAGGAGCTTGGCTTCGCCTCTAAAAGACCACGCGGAGTTTGTCTGTCCTCCAGTAAGACTACGTTACGGGCGTGGTTCTTCCGCATCACGCAGATTGATTACCGCGAACCGTTCCTGAAGCAGCAAGAGAGGAAACAGGAACAATTAATCAATAATGATTGTCGAAGTCCGCGATCTTTCAACGCATCTTCGTTTTCATATCATGTACGTATATCCACTACTTAGTTGCCTTCCCCACAACGTTAACGCCGAGAATCATGCTAAACATATATTAGTTGAATTTAGTTCCGAGTTGTAATGAATCTAGCTTAGAATGGCAGCAGACCTAGTTTAATTGGAAGCGCTTGTCGTCGTGGTTTCTCAGTCCAACCGTCTTGTTCGCGTTACAACACTTCGCAATAAATCTATCTTCCCCATTCAAATGAGCATTCATTGAAATATTTGGTGAGGTACTTATCTGCAGCCGCCGTTGAATGCCGTCGTGAAGCACATTGACGTACAGGAGTGCTCAATTTGGCGGCACCTTTCAACGGGATTTCACGAGACTAGAGACGAGACCAACGAGACAGCGATAAGACGGTGACGGCGCGCTAGAAACAGGGGAAAAATCAGCGCAAAAGGACACCTAGGGGGGGGGGGGGGGGGAGGGAACAAGACAAAACGCAAGCGCACTGACTGCACTCTGTGTTCGTGGTCTGCCATTGGTGAGGCGTGCCTTGGCCGTCGTCGGCAGTATCATGGTGCTCGCTCGCTACGTGCTTGTGTTCCACGATGTTTTTGACTAAATTTTGTCCAAATCAAAGCCCTGCTTGGACCAAAAACGTTGTCGCTCGTAGACGCCGACGCGCCGGGTGCCTGCCTCGCGAAATGAGGCTGCTATGCGCAGCTACAACTCCTATTATCGGGAGAGAGTGGTTTGAGGTTAGGAAAGGCACTTATTTCTGCAACCCATAGGGAGCACGTCGTAGCGTCGCTGGGAGGGGAGGAAGGGTAGTGATCATTGGCGAAGCCAGGACCCCCCCTTTTCCCCCGAAATTTTCTTTAGATTTTGCATGCGCATATATACACGCAGACGTACAAATGCACGCACGAACATGCGTAAAGTGTGGTTGCCCCCCCCCCCTCAAAAAAAAAAAAATTTCTGGCTACGCCCCTGGTAGAGAAGGAAGAGAGCAGCTAGGAGAGGCCACCTTCTCAAGATGTGAGCACCTACACGGCCTACACTACACCACTAGGTGCCAGGTCGGGGTACCACCTCTCTCTCAATTAGAAAAACCAGTGGATGCCCGGTAGCATCGGGAATCAAACCCAGTGCCTACCAAATGGGGATGCTCTAATTACTTGACCACCGCTGCTGAAGTCGGCTGAGGTGGTAGAAGAGACCTACCACAAATAGCACGTCCACAGCCCTTTTCCCTTTACGACGGGGTAAAAAATTCGCCAGGTCCCTTTGACTAACGCTTTTAATGCATGTCGATTAACTCATCATTCACTATAATGTACATTGATTCACCTAAAAATCACTTTAATTTGTTTTCCTAACCATTTGGCATTATACATCTCGCATGGCCACTATATGCTGCCAGTGGACATATTTTCCACCCATGAGCCTTTTAAGGCTCTCACCTTAACAGAAAAATAGTGGGCCCTTGGCATTGATATGGAAAAAGCCAGGAGAGGTATGTAGTTTGCGAGCTTGTGATGTGGGGACATTTAGCTCGCCTGATATGAAACAATGCAAGTTGCCTGTACACAACTGAAAACTGCAAATCCAGAACATGCAAGTAATGTAAGGCTAGAAAAGGATGTCGGCTATTTCTGCCACAAGTACTTATTTGTCAAGCTCTTTGTTTAGATGTGATACCTATTTCTTTTTCGTACGGCAGCAAACTACACTCTAGTCCCTTTTTTTACTAAAATAGCACACCATCAAGCTAAGAGCAAGATATCTGTTTGAGAAGTCATGCACAGAGAATCCACAGTGCCAAGCAGTTAGTTTGACTATTCAAACCAGCTACATATTAAATCTTGTAAAACTTGTAGTGGCAAGTTTGAGGGTGCAAAAGTATGAAAAACTGTTGGACTGGTTTGTCACAGGCATAGAGCACCGGCAAAAGGCCACTGCATGAATATGGCATAAACGAAGCGGTCTATAAAATTGGTTTACATGTGCAACGATGAGTTGATGAAAATACAAAAAAAAAGATTGTCAGAGTCTACAGAAAAAAACAAACAGAACATTACAACACAAAATTTAGACATTTCTCATTAATCCAACTCCACAAGAAATACCTAGCCATTACTGCAACCACTGCTTTGAAGGATTATGTATACATCAGGAGGCACTTCTTCAGAATCTGTTTCAGACCTAATATATAATTGAGCAAAATAATACCTTTGCAGCATACATTTGATAGTTTGTCTAATTAGGAATATCTGCTCATCAAGCTGTCCGCAGATTTATTAATGCAATTTATGTGCACCCTGCATTCCAGCACTAAAATGATGTGTTCTCATTCTTTTATTAGATATGGTGGGATATTGAAGGCCCTTTTTTCTTCAACACTTGCATTTAATTTGGCAAGAAATTCCACCTATCAAAGACCCTTATTTAAATGTAGAGTGAACATCAGAATATGCTAAAAGGGCCCTGGAACATTTTTTGAACATGGTCATAAAACATTGCCTATTAGCAGTCAGGGCTCCAGTGGACATGCAAGCCAAATATCATTGCACTGCACGCAGCAGGAAACTTACAATTTAGTGTCAAGAAACATCCAAAAATCTCTCGCTCTTTCCCAGTACTGGGCAGTATCGAAGATACATACTCTTTGGGTATCTTGTATATGTATCGCGATACGTCTCGCAAGACGAGTATCTGTATCCGTATTTCCGATACATTCAATAATGTATTGCGTATCTTAAGATACAAGATACTGCTATAGAAACGCCACCGTGCGAAGCAATGAATGTTGGCTGAACTTCATTCTGAAACTGATGCTGCTGCCACTAAGCCAACCGAATAAAACTACCGACAGTGAGAATCGTTTATCTTTCTGCCAGAGTCTTCCAGCGAGGGCAGCCGATGAGGTCTGCGCGTCTGAATTGGTGGAGCAGAGTCACGTGCTGGGCGTGAACGTCTACGCTGAGCTGACGTTTTGTTTTCTCAATACTTTCTTTATTTTTAGTCGTGTCAGTGCCACGGCACTTGCTCGTATCCGCGTACCGCACTGCGTGCTGTGCCGCGTGCTGTGCCGCGTACTACAATGCATGCGGCGTCTTGCGCGATAATTGTTATGCCGCTATATGTCGTTATCGAAGTTTCTCTTGGGTGGTGCTTCATTACGAAGTGTGAAAAATTCAAGAATGGGGTTGCTTTGCGTCTCGCGGCTTTCACACATCAGTAATTTGAAATATCTCGTGTGTGTTCGTTGGACTTGCATGCAATGAGATTGACTTATATGCAAATGAGATTTTAACAATCGCCGCACCTCTGGTGCCGATTCTAGATGCAATAGAACAAGCATTTACGTAAGAGATGATATTTTCTTGTACTATTAGCTGTATATTTTTATTCCTGCTAAATTTCAAGGAGTTCTTTTAATCATAATTACATTACTTCTCAAGCTCAATGAGCCCAAGTACGCTCATTGCTTTCCTCCATTTGCATCCTACCCGCCATGGTGGGCTACTGGTTATGGTGCTCGACTGCTGACCCGAAGGTCGTGGGATCGAATCCCGGCCGCAGCGGCCGCATTTACATGGAGGGCTAAATGCTTGAGGCCCACGTACTTATACACATTAAAGAACCATAGGTGGTCTAAATTTCCGGTTCCCTCCACTACGGTGTCCCTCATAATCATATAATGGTTTTGTGACGTTAAATCCCAACAATTATTATTGTTATTATCAGTGTACATTCCATACATTACCTAGGCATCTATATAGCTTTTGGCCAACTGCACATTTGCGCATACTGTTGCGCATCTGCACATACTGTTATATATCTTTTGTAACCTGCTGCCAAAAAAAAAAAAGAACGTTCTCAGCTTTATTTTATTTTTTTACTGTCTGCATCATTCCTACTATTTACACATGTATACATTTTATTTCAGTTTACTGTTATGTCACGGCGATGTTGAGGACAAAGGTCAAATAACCTGAACGTGCCTGGAGTATGCAGTAACAAAAATTCTGTGTACGTATGCAGTGACGAAAATTCTGAGTAAAATGGCGATATTGAATTGGCATTATATTAATGGAAATTATAAGAGAACATCTTAAAGATGTTAGGAAGGGGATTTGAGAAACATAATACCAAGTACTCTGTTTTTCTCTCGAGCATCCCCACAAGCCGTTTTATGCAATTTTCCATAGGCACTGAATTTTCTATTGTCTGACCTTAGCATCTAGGTTGATGATGTTCACACTCAATTGTCATTGTTTTTAGAGGTGCCGCCTGTAGCATGTTTATTCAGGATGTTTCATGTAACTGGAACCAAATATTTACAAAGAAGTGGTTAACCTCAACTGAATAAAATCTGCGACATGGTTTGCCGTCATGTGGTGCTCGTTAAGTATTAATATACTGGGCTTACTTTGTTAATTAACTAAGATCAATTACGCAACGTTTCTGATATTTCCTTGAGGACAACGCAAGGTTGTGGAGGGTATTTCAATACAACAGATCCAATTTTGTATGGCAACTTATATGTGCTGCATAGTGATTTTTCCAGTGTGTAAAGAAAGCCCGAGAAATATGACCACGTGATTGCCCTCGTGCACTACCACAACGCAGTGCTCTCAAGCGTGCCTCGAGCGAAATAACCAGTGCCAGGACCAAGGCGCAATGAGCGGGCGCGGCTCTAGACATCGGCCTCACAGTGTGTCAACATCTCTGACGGAAGCACCCGGCACGAAAACGCCATCGTCTATGAGATGTGTAGGCTGACGGTTCGCGCAATGGTTCTTTCGCTAGAAGCACAGTTGACAGTGCTGCAGCACGGTATCCCATAAGCACAGTCTCGTGAATTTATTTCATATTTTGTGGGGTTTCTTTAAAAGACGGGAAAAAATCACCACGCAGAATGTACGTCACCAAAAAAATTGCATCGGTTGTCTTGGAATGCCCTCTACGAAGTGATGAAACACACTTGGCCCCAACATGAATATTTAAAAATATTGCATAATTGACGGCAGTTAATTAGCCCATTAAGTACAATATAAAAAAGTACCATAACAAGCGCCACATGACGGCAAGCCATATAACGTTGGTTTGATTCAGTCGTTCCAACCATTTCTTGAATATTTGTTTCTAGTTAAGTGAGACACCCTGTATACTTATTCACTGATTGCTTATACGGAAACATTTTGCTGTTTGATTTAGATATATTTGTTTTTCCTTTTTAGGTCACCTTAACGATTTTTTTTTACCGTTACGAAACACCAGGTAGTCGGAACTGTTATTGCCAAGTGTGACTAGCACTGGTATCTTGCGACGCTTTGTGCCACTACAATACGCCTGAGATGCTTCTGGGCAGCACAAGTTCTTTCGGAGAAGAAATGTTGATAGATTTCACGTTAGTGAATATGGTGCTAATGAACGCTCTATGCCAGCAGATAAGTCAAATGTAAAAAATTACTGCAGTTTTATGTCCTCAATGCAGTTTTATGTCCTTTTGAGTGACGCAATGTGTCCCGAAAGATGTCACTACCAGCATTAATGTAACTTTACACTTGTCGGGTGATCCGGTATTGCAAAAAAGGTAATATTCTTACAGACAAGGCAAGATTGCACAGTGGTATCTGGGCCATCGTGTGTAGGCTTCTTAATGAAAATTTTGTAATTGGATGGCAACTTGCTAGCTGGTCGGCAAACAGAGCAGTGACTCCCATCAATTATAAAAGTGTCAAGCAAAAACCAGTGACGGCGCAGTGTATAAAGAGCTGTCATGTTAAGCAGCCAAACAAATCCTAATAAGTTGTTTGGGAATGAAACTAATATACCTTAAGCAAGAAAGACACAAATTTTGGGATACAAGCAGATATTTTTTTCAAAATATTCAAAGCTGATCGCAGATAAAAATTTTTCAAGCTAGCAGTTTTGTATACAGACGTTTGCTGCTTCATTATATGATGTAAAACAGTAAGTTTTCCAATGTATCGAAGTATCTTAAGATACAATTGGTAAGTATCGTATCAGATACAATGATTCCGGAAGTATATTGTATCTGTATCTCAAATACTTCTTGCCCGAGTATCTTGTATCGTATCACGATACAATTTCAAAGTATCTTTGCCAAGCCCTGCTCTTTCCTATGCAATGTCATTATCGGCTACAGAGTAGGTGGGAGCAAAAAGACGTGACTGGTTTCCGCTGATTTCACGACATTAGCCGACAATTTTGGAGGCCACGTGCTGCATCATGTAGGTACTGTGGCTGCCCGTGGGGTGTTGCTGCCTCACCAGTACTGCACACATATGAATCAGAAGTAGCAGCCAAAATGGTCACAGAAAGAAGAAGAGGAAAATGGCACGTGGCAGCGTAACCTCTGGGCAGCACACTGCACCCTATTATCCCACCTGTGCAGTTTCCAGGGCATTCATGGCAACAAAAGGAAAGAGAGAAAGCACTCGTTTTGTGCGAAAATTTCGCTTATACTTGACTGACTTGAAAATTTTTTGTGGCAGGAAATTCGTGAGACACAAGAGTTAAACAAAATGTGATTACATGATAACTCGGAAAGTGTCCCAGGGTCCCTATGATCCTAATCACACACTTTTGGAGAAGACGTGTAACCAACAGAAACGTAACAAAAGCACACGAATGAAAGAATAAAGCCAGTTCCTTCGTTTTTTTGTTTTTTTTAATACAATGACGAACTTGTTTTTTTTTGTAACCAGCAACTGATAGCTTGTATCAACAGCAACAACAAAGACAACACTTAACAGCCTCAAAAGCACCACATATACAAGAACCGAGATTACGCTTCCATCGGCTGTAAACCCTGGCTACACCATAGCTGCATGCAAAGTGATGGGAACTGCCCGGCATTGCCCTTGGGTTTTGCTTGTTGGCAAAACTAAGGCACCACTTCGAGCAGGACACAAGTGCCGTACGGCACAATGCACGCCCTACTCTAAGTCAGGCCTTGCACGCGAAGTCCCAAATGAAGAGCGTCAATCATGACACTACTCCGCAGCACTTAAAACAAGCCATTTGAAGCAAGCAAGCACGCACTTTGCACACAAGCATTATCACTACTAGCTACCTGCATACCAGCTTGCAGCACTTCGAAAGTATGCAGCAAGACCGAACAAGGAACGTGCACTACGGTAAGATACATACTGTATATAACAGGAGCAGCCATTCAAATCTGCTGCATATAATGATTCTTCTGTATGATACAAATGCGAAACGTGTAATTTTTTTTTTCAGCAATCTAACTGGCTACCTTGTTGATAAACACTGATAGATGATCTGAGGTCAAGTCCACATAAACCACCCTGATGAATATACTATTGCTGTGCCTATCCAAGTTGTCACATGCATACATAGATGGTGTATGTATATTCAAATATAACGAGCCTTTTCCTTCAAGAAATAAATGCGAAATAAATGCCTAGCTTGCTTGCAAAGGAGCAATGAAAAACTGCAGTTCACTAGTCAACCTGACATGTGCAGCTGAGAACGCTTAATATTTTTAATGACAGCTGCTTGATACTGTAGGTTTGAATGAACACCAATATGTCAAGAAATTCAACAGGTCTTGGCCTAATTTGAGTTATTGCATCTAATAATAGCATTAAAAAGTATTCTGAAAAATTTATATCTTATAAGAAACATTCAATTTGAAAAGGAAAAGTGAGAGACAGTAGAGACGGCACTTCCCCCGTTCTTTAGCGGTGAAGCAGTTTAAGTTTTACGCTGCTTTTTCATTATGTTATAAGCTTAGCTTTGGCCAATGAAGAAGGTTAACAGTCTTTGACCATGACTGAAACTGAGATGGTTAAGGAGAGGATAAGCTAAAAATCAGCTCTGAAAAAAATGTTGCAGAGGTATGCAATGTGCAATGATTTGGTATAAGGTTTCTTTCTTTTTTTGATGGTGTGTGTCTCCATGTCCATCATAACATAACTGCTACACCTAGGACACATGACTATGAAAGTGCAAGTTTGGTAGCAGGGTAGGAAGACAAACCTGGTAAGCCCCCTTCCTTAACAGTGACTAGCACCAGGAGGCGTGAAAAAGCATCGTAAAACAAACCCAAAGGGATACTTCATTTGACATGTACAAGACCGTAAGATATACCGTCTGTCGGAAAGCACAGCGCTGGCCGCCCTTTCCAGCAGGCTTATCTAAAACATTAAAACAGCTGCCTAAGAAAAACATACACGGCACATAAGCGACTGGGTTTCCTCAATTTGTGGCAGCGCGAGCTGTCACCCTAACATTAAAACTGAGAATTCTGACCCCTGCAAAGACCGAACTGAAGCATAATCAGTATGGACATCACATAAACCACAACACCCCCTTGCAGCTGTTGACTAAGGAACTTCCTGGCAATGGGTGTCATACTGAAGTGACAATGGGCTTCTGCCAGTGCTCTTAATTAAACTAATCCTTGCTGCATAGACCCCTGAAAACCAACAAAAATAGAGCAAGGTTATATCTCCGGCATACTTCTCCCCTCATTCTTTCCTTTTCAGGAACAAATTCTAGATCTCATTACAAACACCCTTAACATGAGTTCTTAATGGAATTGCCACTCAGGCTGATATAAATTATAAGCCGCACTAGTAGGTGCCTCCTCAACTTCACAGCAAAATTTTTACTGCAGCAAGACTGCCATCCTTAGGCATCTCTGTCAATTAAACTTGGGCCAGGTAGTCACTCGTCAACCAAACTACATCATCTCGGCATGTCACATTTGTTGCCTCTAACTTGCTCACTGCTCAATGCTCGCTAAATTTCTGCTTGATGTTGCTCAACATACAGCCTTACTTTTAGCAGCCGCAAGTAGAAATCTTCAGATACCCTACCAAAACATAGATTTACCCTTATTCACTATTTTTGACAACTTGCGGGAGCCTAGGAAAGAAAAGCAGACTGTGGGTAGCGACTGTCATTTCTTTCATTGCACTGTCACTTCAATAATAATGGTAAAAAGATTCTGTCATGTAAAAATATGAGGTTTGATAAACGCAATTAGAAAATGTGTTTCCAATCATAATCAGAGTACACGACCGTATGTCTGCTTTTTAGAAGTCAACATTACTGTGACCTATAACACAACCACGATACGCAGGCAAACAGCACATCCACTTCCGCTATAATGCCTGGTTTACGTTTACGGCTGAGATCGTATGGTGGCCCTTTTTCTGTACCAGTCGCTGAGAAGCCTCGCACTTATGGCAACAACTACACGAAACAACATAGACAGGCTAGAAATGAAAAAAGGAAGTATGTGGGTGCAAGCTTTCTTAGCCTGGTCGCGAGAACTTTGTACAACAAGCTACTTCCCTAGTCACCCAAACTATCGCTCTAATGCTGCTTCGCAACTTCCCATACATCAATGTTGCGGCTAAAGCTAATGCCAAACAACTGCAAGAGTAGTCTTTCGTACAGAAAAAGATGATGAAAAAGCTTGTCTCTCTGGATAGCATACCCTCCGTCATATTCTAGATCGTAGAGCAACAATCTACATACATCGGTAACCCGCAAGTGGTCTAACCTCTCCACATGTAGTTTGAAACACTGGTAGTCTCTGCGTAACTCAGAGGCCATCACAGCCATCGGCACGAGGCGGGCACCACTCTTCATCTTCTGGCAAAGGGCCCTGGTCACCCAGCCGACGCACAAGCTGCGCGATGTCGTCATGCGCTTCCCCCGACGCTCCGAAGCTGAGTGAGCGCGCATTGCGCTCATCTGCGGCCTCCAGTCGGTCTAGGCGGTGGCGCAGCGCTGCGTTGCTGTGGAGCAGTGCATCCCGCTCGTCTTCCAGCTGCCGGATGCGCTTCTCCAAGTGTTGGACTGTGCCTTGGTACGAGCTCACCGAGGCCTCGAGGCGGCTCACATTGTTGTTTGCCACCTAGGAGTGAAGTGATGCACAGTGCGGTGGCATAAATATCTACCCCACACACATATATACATCAGTGAGGTAGGTTTTTTTATTTACTTACTGCTATGCGGAATTGCCCGTCAAGTCAAGTCTTGGTTTATATTTGTGTGTTATAATGGACGCTACAAAGCCTTTGCGTTGTATTGATTGAGGCAATGTTTGAGCGAGTTTGTGATTCATTTTCGTGGTGCACTGGCACAAACAGACAGGGACATGAAGGATGGAAGCCAAGGGCATGCAGAGTGTTGTGCATGCCCTGGTGTGCCTTTAGTTTGGAGTGACGAGCTGTTTGTAACTGCAACCAGGAACTAAGCACTGCTACAGCTGGTTGCAGCTACAAAGAGCCATCAGCTCACCCTCCCAGCCAGGTAGTGTAAGCTGGCAATGTTGTTGATTACATCATAGGCATGATGTATCACATACGTCTATCATGTGGCATGTCCTCCGATAAGCAAAATTAGGCCAATACAAACTAGGCCAATACAAGGCAGAAAAACGCTCATCAGCAGTCAGAAATAAACAATGCATGCACTTCCTACAGATGCGAGCCACAATGGTGCAGATAGAGGTATTTTTCCAAGGGGGGTGTTATATGCTGCCAGTAAAAAAAGAAAACAAACAGAGCCTGCACCCAAACAATATCTTAGTCATTTTATTGTCCATAATATCTTAGTCATTTTAATAGTATATCGAAGCGGTGTGTAAAGAGCATGGGCAAAAAAATAAGGTCGAAAGGAGGGTAAGAGGGGAGTGTTCAGATAATTTTGGGGGCTATTCTGACCCTGAAACACAACCCCTGGCTATGCCACCGGTAAGCCACGCTTCTCAGGCAGAGAGATTATTGAGATAATGAAGAACACGATTGCGTATGAGGTTTTAGAAGCTATCTCGATGAGAGAAATGGACATAATAGATGTATCGGCAATGCACCTGTAGCGTTGTAGCCGAAGGTCACAGGTTCTATCCCTGCCGGCAGCAAGTTATCTTTTCGTCCACTTTAATTTCTTCATGTTTACATCATAATTACTACAAATAACATCCCCCATACTTTCTTGGCGTTCTTGTCTGTTAGTTCTAATCAGGGTGTAAGAAAAATAATTCAGGTGTTGACACTCCGCTCCACGGCGCATCCAGACAATGTTTGGCGCTTTCAGTCCCCTCGTCGCAGCGCTCCCCACGCAACTGCTGCTGGCGCATGTACTATGACGACGAGCTGCGTATGTAGAGTCCGTAACGGCGTTGTGTACCTGAGAACGTAGCGTTAGAACCATGGTGTAAGAAGCATCATTTATTTTTCTAACACCGTGCTGTGACGGCAGCTGCGGCGTTCGCCGCACGTGACATTTTTCGGTCGCAAAAAACGCGGCATCTGTTTCTAGCTCAAGTTGCTAGTGTGCACGGCGCTTTAAGAAAAAAGCAAGGAGAAAATCAAAAAGAAAAACATGCGTCTGCCTCGTCGCGCTCAGTCCCCAAGTCGCAGCGCCCCCCATGAAACTGCAGCCAGCGCATGTGCTATAGCCGAACATTATCTGGACACGCTCTCCGTCGCGGCGGGCGGATAGTGTCAACACCACCGTAGTTCTAATTAATCTTGTTAGAACTTGTTACATGAAACTAGAAAACCGTTATCTGGAGTACTGGTACAGTGTATAGGCTAATTTTTCTGGCTGCTTTTTCTTTAGCATATGTCACTTGGAGCTTAGCTTCTAATGCTCATGTTTAAAGAACCAGCCCAACAGGAAGTAGTATACCTGGAGCTGTTCCAGAAGCTCCATGTTCTGGCGTCGCAGAGTACGGTTCTCTTCGAGATCAGCCGATGAGAGTCCGGGTCTCTTGGGCGTGTAGACCATCTCCTCTTGCAAGAGGTGGTACTCGACCTGGTAGGACACCAGCTCCTGGCCCAGGTCCAAGGAGAACATGCCTGAGACTATGCCCTCCATCGTGGGTGCATCCAGTGCAGGCAGGGTGTTCTTGAAGCACTCCATGATGGACTCAAAGCTGTTGCAGCTCAGCAGGGTGTCCGCAAAGTGTGACAACAGAGACAGGGCTGCTTTGAACACGGCCTCCATGCCCTGAAGAAAGATGGCGTCTGCACAGCCCCAGAAGAGCAGGTGTTCGCAGCGACATTTTAGCATCTCACCATCAGTTAAGCCACACATCGTAAAGTACAGAGCATGAATGCCAGAAAAATGCTGAAACACATACCAAAGAGCCTAGAGACGAATCCCAGTGGGAACTGTGAAGCAAACAAAGTCAGGAACCAGGGTGCAGCGTACAGAGCTGGGGCAATGTCGAAGTGATCTAGGTGCTGGTACAGCTCTCGGTGCCGACTGTACAGCAGGCGACACAACTGATACAGCTGCACCTGTAAATGCCACACGCATAGATGCAACTATGTAAACCTCCATCCTATGACAATACAGAGCAATCTACATGCAAACAATACTGCCAAATCACTGGCAGCACAAAGACAGGTGAGTTAACGCAAACTCAAAAGGTGCAAGCGCCGCATTTAACAAACACGTGCCCACCAAATGGAAGAACAGCCCAGAAGTCACATAATATGATAATGTTGCAGTGCACAGCAGCCACCACATATTGAGTGCACGAGGTATTTGAGAAGAGAGTTTCAGATTGCAATGTTAAATTAAGCATATGATCATATCTATCAAGCTACTTAACCTTAACATAGTCTTCATCAACCGCACTGTCATCTATAAAACACATTTTTTGCGAGGAAGCAGTCTCTGTTCTGACATAGGAGACGAATATGGCCAGGGACACTAAGTTGTCTTAGCCGCCAGCAACTGTACGTTGGAGAGTTCCACCTCAAAAATTAGACAAGGTTGCTCAGTTTCAAGGCCAGAGTTCAGCTCATGGCTTCCAATAGTAACATTTCACACATTGAAAAGAGCCACAGTGCGATACATGACACTGACTGTCAAACAGGTGATTGAGTTTGTCCAGAAGCTCCATGCCAGAGAAGTGCAACTGGCATCACTGCCAAGCTAACCCACATGGCAAAGTCAATAACCAGGTTTTTTGTGCACGAAGACGTTATGTAAACGCTCACAGAATGACTTAACGTCTTCTGACACAAATTGCGCAGAGGGAAAGCGGACAGCTGCAAACTTGTATGACCTTGTCATGCCTGTCAGAGCTTCCTCTCCATGTGTGTGCTCCTGGTTCTTGCTGAATAACATTTCCTCCTATGCACTCATATCTCCAATTTCCTGTGTGATGGCGCTAGTTGGTAATAGATGGTGAAAAAAAATAGTGCAGCAGCGGATGACACAATAAAAACAAAGAAAACAAAGACAAGCACTTTTTTTTTCTTCCACATCCCCTGGACATTGAGAAGTTGGCTTTCCTGTACAGCTGAGTTGCTTAGTGGCTGAGCACTAAAAACTTACCTCGCATTATATTTGAAGGATCATTTCTGGGGGTGTGCGAATAGTGGATTTCAGAACCGAATCGAATACGAATCGAATAGTGATGAAACCGAATCGAATACGAATACGAATCGAATATTATTCGAATAGTTTTCGAATAGTAAGGCAGCAATTTTGAATGGAAAGGAATAGATTTATTCAGGTTTTGAAAATCACCCTAGAATTGCAAGTTCTATTTAAAACGAGATTCACAAACGTTAACAAGGCACATGACAATTCTATTTAACCAACAAAAACACCACAATTACGTATATTGAGGTAATTTTGTATACAGCAGTGATAATAAAATTACACGAAGCAACACGCAAGGGCTTATATTTACAAAGCACGAAACAAAATAACTTCAAGTAGGCCACCTACATAATGCAAACTACTCACATGATAAATAACACGGGCTATGTGTGGATTTTCCACGAACTTCGGTATTGCGAAATCTGCCTTGTGCTAAATTTACTTACACAAACTCGTGCTGGTCAAGCTGAAAGCGTCAAAAAGCAATTGTGTTTCTCAGAGCGCTTTAGGGCAATATCGGTAGTTCCCGTGCAAGAACACAAGTTCCTCAACGTGTTTCGAACTCAGCGACTCTCTTCTGCTGGTAACTGTATTAGAGCAAGCTGAGAAAAGCCTCTCACTAGGCACTTGGGTTGCAGGAATACCAAGGTAGCGCTTTGCTGCCGTCACCAGATTTTTGTACTTTGCCTTACCTACGTTCTGCCACCATTGAAAAGGGTTGTCTTGACGTGGCAGCAGCGGAGCTTCAAGATAACCTGACAATTCCTGCATTAATAGATCAGCACCCTCTTTTTGTCCTGCAGCCAAGCTACTGAAAATTTTCCACAATGGAGAACACTCACTGGCTTGTCCACTTCGGTTGGCACTACAGTCTGCAGGCATCTCCACGTCTGCTGAACGGCCAGACATTTCTTTGAGCACTGAATGCATCAGAGCTCGCACTTCCACTTTTTCTTCGTCACCGTAGCACACATGTTTGAAACGTGGATCAAGCAATGTGGCAAGACAATTGGGCGCAGTAGTGCTTACAGCCGGAAACCTAGCGTTTATCGATTTCAGAAGGTTCTGCGCAAAGTCGTACTCATCACAGTCGCTTGTTTTGTCGCAAAGCAACAGCTTCATGCAGTGAACGAGGGGCACGACCAAAGATAGCGTCGGGTAAGACTCGGCACACGCAGCTGTTGTAGCCTCATCCACTGGCTGAAGAACTGTCACAAAGGCCGACACTTGACGCCACTCTCCATTTGTCAAGTTTTCAACCGAATCATTTTCGGTCAGGTCGATCGTCACGGCAGTCTTCAGCTTGAGCAGACGAGCCAGCATCGCAAATTCGCTGTTCCATCGCGTTGGAACATCTTGGACGAGCTCAAGTGGAGGGTCAACGGAAAGCTGCTTCTGTATTTCCTGCAGTCTTGCCCTCGCAGTGCTGCTCCGCTTGTAGTAGCCGACGATGGTCCGCGCTTTGGCACACATGTTGGCGAAGCCAATAGTTTCTTTCTTGGCATCTTGAACACAAAGTTGTAGAGTATGTGCGAAGCATGAAATGCGAACCCACGGAGCCTGCTGAATAGCGGAAACAAAATTTCTCGCGTTGTCAGTGACAACAAAACATGGAAGGTTGTCACTGATACCCCAGTCCATGAAAATTCCTTGAAGCAGGGAACGCAAGTTGCTTGCTGTGTGGCTCTCACGGAGTGACCGGCACGCAAGCACGAAGTTATGTGGCTCAAATTCCTCGCTAAGTACATGACAAGTCACAGCTACGAAACTGTCCCCGGCGCGTGATGTCCACCCATCCGTCGTAATTGCAATGGATGCCGTGCAAGTCTTCAAGATGCTTTGCAACTTCTCGTGCACGGCATGTCTTGTTGCAGAGTACAATTCTGGCACGACACTCCGGGAAAACGTGGTGCGGCTAGGAACTGTGAAATTCGGAACTGCGCACTTCATGAGTGCAATAAAGCCTCGTTCTTCCACTATTGAAAAACTGTGCAGACCAGACGCAATAAATGAACCAATTTTCATGGTGAGCTCCCGGGAGCGGGTATTGTTGGCGCTTAGCTGCGGAAGAAAACCTGTGCATAGACTCGTTGTTTGCCTAATACCGGCATTTTTTGATGCCGGCGTCGTTGTGGTGGCTGTGATGCGACTGCTATACTCTTTGTGGGCAGCTGGATGCCGCTTCAGGTGGTTTATCAACGGCGTGGTAGTGTTGGACGGTGTCTTCAAAACGCAGCCACAAGTGCGACACTTTGACGATCCAGTCCCAGTTCAGTCAAAAAAGCTCCACACTGAACTTCGTTGCTTCCGCGGGGTCGTCTCATGTTCGCTACTCATGGCGCGCCACGGTACGAAGCAGCAACTTGAACGCAATTAGCGAGCGTTGTCCGCCGAAAACAACACAAATGAGCAATGGCGCTTCGCTTTACGGTGAAAAAGAGAGTATAGCGCGAAAGCGCTCTAACAAGAGCACGTGAGAGATGACTACGATGTATGGCTAAGAGCACGCAAACAAAACCACCGCTCTTATGATGATGATGATAATGATGATAGCGGATTTATGACTCTTTCGCTTCTACGCTTTGGCGGCACTGGAATGTTAAGCAAAAGTGGCTTCATCTGGTGATCAATATGACGCCAATAGTCTCGTAAAAACTACAGCTGCATGCATCTTAGCGAATTAAACAAGAAAAATCACCTCTCGATGTTTCATCGTTTCGTTCCTTTGGTGTTTTGTCGTAGGCGCTGATTACTCGAAAATTATTCGAAAACTATTAGAAAATTATTCGGTATTTCGAACATGCACTATTTGATTCGAGTGCCGAATCGAATAGAACAGTATTCGATTCGTTATTCGCAATTTTCGAATATTCGCACACCCCTAATCATTTCCAATAGTCCGATTAAGTGACACGCTTATTACACTAGCAGTTATTGAAATGACAACAACCGGCATAATATTCAAGCATACATAGTACAGTTAATGAACAATTTTTCAAACTCCCTTGGGATAACAATATCATAAAATAAAGAAAATCTAGAAGTTTGGTTAAAAAACTTGGAGGACGCTTGAGCTTCGCTTTCAAGAGTAGAACGCGATAGCGTAATCGGACCATGTTCGTATCACCTTCCCAATCACTAGCCTGGCTTTGCTTCTCGGTCTACACCTTAAACCGTGCTGCAAGGAAGTGTGGAAGCGCGCCGGCTCCATGCATGCGGCACAATGGAGCACGGAGAGCACACCCGTGCACCCTTTGCACCATCTCGCAGGATTTCTGTCAAGCCGCTGGAGAACCTCTGAGAACCAACGCTAAATGGTGAACATAAATAGCTCGCCGTTAGTAAGCTAGAGGATGTATGTGTGGTGGCCTCTCATAATCCACTACGGCATCTCTCATAATCATATCGTGGTTTTGGGAAGTTAAACCACAGATATTATTATACTATATTACACTAATAATAATAATATCTGGGGGTTAACGTCCCAAAACCACGATATGATTATGAGAGACGCCGTAGTGGAGGGCTCCGGAAATTTCGACCACCTGGGGTTCTTTAACGTGCACCTAAATCTAAGTACACGGGCCTCAACCATTTTCGCCTCCATCGAAAATGCAGCCGCCGCGGCCGGGATTCAATCCCGCGACCTTCGGGTCAGCAGTCGAGTGCCATAACCACTAGACCACCGTGGCGGGGCTACTATATTATACTACGGCTGCAAGCAGATATGTGCACCAGTGCACTGGCTTAACACTTTTGTGACCGCACCTATTCCCATCGATAGTATGTTATCGATGACTTCAAGTTCAAGTTTTGGCACTCTCTGAGCGGTTCTGGACAGCTAATGCAATACAAAGGGTAAAATAGCATGTTCTTTATCAGATTTGTTTGCGAGTTTCTTTTTTCCACCGCGGGAAGATTTTTAAAGCTCGTTCGCAGTCGGGTAGGTGAGCACTCATTGTTTCAGACTTCGCGTCGACGTCGCTTGCGGGTGCTCCACAGAAACGGTGAATTTCGACGCATCCCGATTAATCTGAGCGGGAATCTCTGGATGATGGTAGCAGCACAGACACGGAAGACGACTTCGATTCGCCAAGCTTCAGTATACGGACGGCGAAAGTGCGTCAAACCTCCCCGGAACATCAGCAGCTATCCACCGGTAAGCTTCGCCTCCTCCTCGGGTCGTTTTATCGCTGCCGCGCGTCGATGTCAACGTATCCGGTGTGTTCTTAAAATAACAGCTCTTATCTGCAAGGTGTTAACTTCATTCGGGCAGGAGCATTTGGCGCCGGCTGCAGAAAGAGCGCAGTTCTCTCCGCGAAGACGGTGCGGAGTGGACTTCGATCCAACGCTCCGGTGCGCTGCGTGGCAGCGTCTTCATGTTGTTTTTCACCGCAAAAGTCGTCCGAGAGATATGCAACCACACAGATAAGTAGAGAGATATGCAACCACACAGATAAGTATGCGTGGATGCATACTTTCATTCGTGGATGCATACTTTCGAAAAGCCAACATACAGTGAGAGGGACGGATCCGTGGAGGTAGGTTACTGAAGAGAAGATGAGCAAGTTCGTCGCACTCCATGTGTACATGATAATCGTTGAAGTCCCGCGCTTGCATTAGTGTTGGTGTCGACGACACATATTTCAAGGCCTTCGTCCACCGTCAGTGATGCCACGGAAGAGGTTCAAGGCTTCTTGAGTGTCTCTGATCTGAAGAAGACGACCGTCGCATCCCACGAGAAGCTTCACCACGTGTCTTCTCTATTGCAACACATGAACGATTCTTCTACGCTATTTTTTAACCCCGTCGGAACCTTTCAGTGAATGAGAAAATGGTGAAATCTGAAGGTCGGTATGGTATTCGGCAGTATATGAGGGAGAAAGAGGTCAAATGAGGGTACAATTATGGATTTTTGCAGATTTGGAACAGGCTACACTGTTCATTTCAACGGATACACAGGAAAATTGAAAAATACCAGAACTGCAAACTATGCTAGGAAAGTTGAACAGAAAAAAATTTTTTTTTTCCGAAACATGTGCAGCCAGCCTTTGTTTCACCGCGTCGAGAAACAGCACCGCGCGGTGGCATGATAGGCACTAGTGCCTATGTTCTTCTACTTATGTAAATGTTCGTTGTACTTACTGAGCTTATATTTCCACTGTTATTCTACGAGGGCTTTGTAGTCAAAATGCATCTTTCGATTTTTTTAAATGTTAAACCTTTGCAGAGTAGCATTGATGTTTTTATAATTCTTTTTTCTTTTTGATGCATTTTTCTTTGTTTGAGAAATTTTTTTATTATATTTAAAATAAATTCGTTAATTGGAAATAATACTGATGGAAAGACCAATTCTTCCTCTATCATTTGATACCCTACACTTTATCATCAATTCTTTTCTGTGGCAGGAAAAAAATATTTCCTGGACTAGCCCAAAACAACCGATTTTTCCGCGTTCACGAAAGTGTTAAATTAATGCCGTCTTGGATTGTAATCAAGGCAAAAGGTTAAAAACAACTTGGAGGACGCTCGAGCTTCGCCTTCAAGAGTAGAACGCGATTGCTTAATTGGGCCCCGTGTGCATCGCTTTCTCAACTGCTAGCCTCGCTTCGGTTGTCGGTGCATGCCTCAACCGTGCCGTAAGGAAACGAACGACTGTGTGCATAACATTAGCCGTATCAAAGTATCTATAGAATGCCTACCGCAAGTACAGTTGTTAAGTGCCCACTACGCCATAATTATTCCTTTTGCAAATCAGCAAAGGACCCACTACGCATCAGTAAGGCAACACGCGATCCTATGCAGCTGTTCACTTTGTTGATGCTTTTGCTGATGATGATGACTAAATATATCTGAGCGCTTTGTAATGGATAGGCCTTTAAAACACCCACTTGTTGTGCGATTCATATGTTTTGACACCTGGTGCGATTCTACGCTTCTGCCACGCAATATTACATGCGTTAAAGGAGTGGTGACACAAAAATTCGGACACAATTTCACTGTTGAATCACACTAATGGGTGCATATAGGTGCCATCTGTATAATATCAGCCACAAATACAGCCTAAAAAGTATTTTAATTGAGTTTTGAAGTTCGTGAAAGTGCCAAATTGGAAATAGAAGCAAAAGACGATGAGGTCATCGAGCAGATACCATATACGTCACGAGTTCTGGCCGGGTTACCGGAGGCGTGTACGAGACGGACAATGCTGGTAGCGACACCTGATGATGCATAGCCTAACCAGAGACCTACAATATAATATGGCAGCGACTTACCCGCTTACTGATTCTGTGTAAAGCATTAGCAGTGAGATAATTAGCAACTCACAGTATTCTCATTGCTTTTTTTCCCGACAAGAACAGCAACGTGACGGAATGCCACAAGATGTCGCTATGGGCTCCACAGTTGCTGCTACTGCTGCAGCCGTCAACAGCTCCGGTAACCAGGTACCCACAAACGTTAGGAAGTCTACAGACGAACTAAAGCTCTCTGCTGCCAGGATCATATTGTGTAGTGGACAGATAACTGCTTCGGCCCTCCAACGTGCGTACGTGGGATTGGTATGCCTTGAGAACGCGGCGTTGCCCGATATAAATATGAGTCAGTAAAGCATACATCACGTCACTTGCATGTTACGCATAAGCTCTGTTACACAACGCGAATGTTGTGATTTCCCTGCTTCCTTCGTCACTTCTCATCCTGCTACTTTACGAATGATCGAAGCGAAAATGTTTCAGCTCGTCTAATCCTGCGGCTACTCCAAGCCTGGTGGAAAACGTCGCCTCAGTTGGACGACGACGACAAGATCAAAATCGCAGCTACCGGCGAGATTCGCAAAGTGAATCGAGCTCTTCTTACTGAGTTTGCACACCTCCCAGCTCTTTCGTCCATCGCCGCACTAGATAAGCAACGTAGTTTGACGATCGAGGAAACATGCACTCGCAATGCTCAACACCTGCTCAACACAACAGACAAAACAGCAGCGCTGACAACATGGCAGAAGCTGGCCAGTGACGTCACTGGCTCTCGCGGTCATCTGATCGAGTAGGCTGGCTACGTCACGGGGCCACCGAGTGCTCTTCGAAATCGAAACTTTCTCCGGTCGTAACATACAAGCATATAATTAAACATTCGTCTCGCACTGGGGCAAATGAGTTTCGTTGCCACTATTATCGAGTCAGTAGACATTAAGAGCAAAAAGCAGAGGTTCACAAATTTTCTGTCACCACTCCTTTAACCCCTTGCTTTATTTTTTTGAAAATTTCCCAGCCAAAAGTGCCTATTTTTTTTATTGCTGATTTCGAATCTGAGTGTACTAAAAATAGCTAGTCAATGTTAAAAAAATATTTGTACCACATACTTAGTCAAATCAAAACATGGAATAACGCAAGGGGGCCTGTTGCAGCTCCTGCACCAAAAGCGAGTTTCCTTTCTCAATTTTTTCCCGTTTTCTCCTCGCTTCCGAGAGCAAACGAAGCACATTTGAAGAAACTGCTGAATATATTCCATAAGGTCATCTGACAATGACAAGTTGAAAGTCTTGCCTGGAATGACCAAGAATGGAAAGCGAGGAGGCTTCACACGAGGATTGTCCGCATCAAGCAGGATCCACTGGCGAGCACTCACGATGTTCGCTTCCGAGCTGTTTTCATCATCACCGGAGGAGATGCTCAATTCACCGCCTTCACTGTCTTCACTTCCGGACACAAGATAAACATCCGTATCCGAATGATCATCACTCGAAGAAGATGACGAAAACGAAAAGCCTCTTTTCGTGTTGACGAGCCAGTTATGCATAGGTGCCCGCCACCGCAAGCCATCTTTTCATACAAAAACCGCGCTCTTTCCGCAGGAGAAAAATAAATTGCCAAGTAAATGCTGCCATCTGGTGGATTACACGCAATCAAAGCTGTAGAAGAGCGCCACTTACCCTGAACGCTAGAGGGGAGTACCTATTCCGCTAGGACGAGCTCTGCTCGTCCAAAGCAGTTTGGGGACAGTTTGGGCAGGACGAGCTCTGCTCGTCCAAAGCAGTTAAGGGGTTAAGCAGACTCCTTCCACTACAAGACATTCATACAGTGTTTTTTTCCGAAGCAGTTTCAAGAAATTGCGTGGCTCTGTGGTAGAACATCTGCTTTCCATGCAGACAGCCTGGGTTCGATTCACACTCAAACCCGAAGAATATTAGTATTTATTTTATTTGCACCTTTCTCGATTTTTTGGTCATGGACAAGATGATGATATTTCACTCACAACCAACAACGCAGAGACCGGAATTGCTGCGAAATGAGCTCTTTAACACTATTGCGTTAAAATTAGATGGAAGTGTATCAGCGTCTGAAATTACAGATGTCCTTATAAGTTGGCTCTATGGCCTATGTGTTGGCTCTATGCCCTATGTCAAGCGTGTTAGAAAAACTGGTCGTTTACAGTAATTTCATGAAAACAGTACTGCAAACAGTATAGCCGTTACCTTGCCAAAGTTGAGTTGAAAGTAGTAGCCATCACTTTGACAAACACAACCATAATAATACATATGAGAACTGCATTATTTCTATGCTACATGGCTGTGAGTTTAATAAGTTGTACGCGCTAGTATTTGCTCAACCTACAACTACAAACATTTTCCACGGGTCAGGTGAATGCTTTATGGTAACCCAAGTACACTTTATGGCATACCCGGGTGGTCAGTTGAGAGTGCTCTGGCCATGCCATGAAGGTGGTTAAAAACGGTTTTATAGCTGTACCACAAGAATAACTGGGTACAGATGTGATAGTCCTGCTTCTTTAGCATCACTGGACTCTGCTGATTTTAGCAGGAACACTTAGTTTCTTTTTACATTACCTTGTAAAGCTGCCACAGTGCTCTGAAACGATCACCCAATATGTATATGCCATTAGTAATACTAAAACTAAAAGAAGCAAAAAATGTTACAATCTGACCAGCTACAGGGAAAGAACAAATATGTATGACCCAGTTTTCTAGACTGAGTTCTACAAAACACTTGGTATTTTATCTGTTTTCATTGGTAAAATACTAACTTGATCATCTGTCAAATTTTCATCCTGGTTCCATCCACTGACATAGTTATTTTTCTTGGCATTGCTGTATTATCTTAGGACCAGTGACAGCTCATGTATAAGAGGATGTCATGAGACTGCACGAGTTATGCGGCAATGTAGCTGCCACCACAAGAAAAATCTCAGCTATAAGAACAAAGCTACCTGCAATGCACCCATGTCTTGCTTGTACTGTCGTCGCAGCCCCAAGTGAAACAACAGATGCTTCATCATGCCAAAGGCTTGCTCCTCAGTCATCTGAAACATAAAACATTCCCATATGGAAGAGTTTGTATATCACGGGCATAGGTCGGCAAAAAATGAGGAGCTCACTCAGACTCACTCATGAAATATATTTTGCCCTTCACTAGGACTCATACTCACCAAAATTTTCCTCAACAGGACTCACTCGGACTCGGACTCATGGAAATTTTTCTCAGCCGGACTCACCTAGACTCAAACTCACCAAAATATTGCTCATTCGGACTCACTCAGACTCAGATTCACGGCCCTATCTGAGTCTGAGTGAATGGACTTGTGAGTCCTTTAGCGTATAATTGGCTTTTTGGACCATGGTGTCAATGCTCTGTAACACCAATATCTCGCATAATCGGTGCTCTACTTGGCAACTTTGATCTCGTAACTTAAAATATGAGTTATTAGTGGTTTCAATCTAGTAAGGACATTTTTATTGAAAGAGATGACTTGCATGATATAGTTTTCAAGAACTTCCTATGAAAGAGTTTGCGGGAGGAGGGGTGGCGTGGCCTCCCCCCCGCAAACTCTTTCAGGGGGGAGGTCACGGCACCCCTCCCCCTTCCGTAACTCATGCCGCTGATTACTAAATATTGAGCTGGCGTATGAACGCTAGTGCTTTGAAGTATGTGTGAGTCAACGGGAGTATAAACGTGAGGCGACTTAAGGCTGATAGCAATGCTGAAGTTGTGTAGCTAGAGCCATAGGTCAGCAAAAAAATGTGGAGCTCACTCAGACTCACTCATGAAATATATTTTGCCTTTAGAGATCACTTGGACTCAGACACATTAAAATATTACTCACACGGACTCACAGCTCGATCTGAGTCTGAGTGAGTCGACTCATGAGTGAGTATGCCAACCCATGATCACGGGAGATGTCTGACCTGTGTGAAGATTACGTAAGTAATAGTAAACAAGCAAAGCAATCAGATATGTTTTGTGAGTGACAGCAACTTTCCAGTGCAATTAACCATTACAGCCAATTACACATGCCCTAATAATAAAAGAAAGCTGTGTGTTCCTGTCAGGTAATTCAACCTAATGATTTCATAAGTGTGGCTCATTAAGCGAGTTGGCAGATGGTACTTGGTAAGCGTACACCATCAATAGAAAGGAACTAGAAAAAAAATCTTGATGAATGAAACAAAGCAAGAGGTTCTTTTCTTTTTTTCTTGCCTCAAGATTTTTTTTCTAGTTCTTTTCCGTTGATGACATTCCCTATCCAAGCTGGAAAAGTAAGTGTGTTTTAAAGTATTATTTCTTAGTAGGAGTGCCAAAGGTTGAAAGCTGCCTTTTGCGTCGTTCATCACGGCTACTTTGCAGCGCGAAGTAAATTATAAGGACATTTTTAACAGAAGGGAGAGGCAAATGGCTCACATGAAAAAAAAAAGGGGGGGGGGGGCATCCCATTGACTCACATGCAGCAGAAGCACACCCGAAACAAAGCTGAGCCCTTGGCAGTAGCCCACTTGTGGGTCAAGCAGAGAATATGCTTTGAGCAGGTTGTACAATGAGAGCTGGCCGGCTCCCAGGCTGTCACGGTAGAATGGATGGCTGGGGAATGTCCGTCCTGCAAGGTGTGCAAACAGTCAATTGCTTCACTGCTGTACTCGTCAGTTTCGGCCCTTGCACGTTATACAGTTAAACCTGGATATAACGCAACTGACATGACAAATTCCCGAAAAATTCGTTATAAACAGGTTTTCGTTATATCCAGTTTCAGCACGAAAATTGGAAAACAAATGCACAAATTAAACACAAGGGGAATTGAAGGCAGAGCTCACCCAAAACATTTATTTAATAGCAAAAAACTGCATTATTTTGCTCTATTGCTTGTTTGCGAGGGATGGCAATACTGAACGTTCGTAGGAGATCAATGCAACGCTGCTCCATCATTGTCTAGCCGTGGCCTCCGAGATTGGCTCCGGCAACGCGGCGGCGCGTTGCCGGAGCCAATCTCGGAGGCCACAGTCTCACGAACCCGCGGCGTGGCGCAAGACGGCAAAGCGCGTGACAAGTCGACCTCCGAAGATCCGTCGTCACCGTGGTCGCGGACAGTTCATGTTTACGTGGGAAGCAGCGCACTTAGACAAGGCACGACAAGGAACCTGTCGTCCTGTCTTTCTTCGTTCCTTGTCGTGTCTTGTCTAAGTGCGCTGCTTCCCACGTAAATATGTCCCCAAGCATCGCTTAGTGGTGTTGCTGCTCTTGACGGGCAGCGCCATCTCTGGCATAAAAATACAAACTGGGGCAAGCAACACGCATTTTCCCTTCTCTCCAACGCGCTGCTGCTCGCTTCCGTGCACGTGCAGAGCTTTCACGGTCCACTTGCGGCGCCTCACAATGTACCGCTTGCAGTGTGGCTTCAAAAGGATCTTTAAGCTTGACTGGCTCTTCCGTAAAGCAAACTTGATAAAAAGAGAAAGGCTCGTCAATTACGTTTATGGTGAAAGCAGACAATCGACAACAACGACGCCCAACTCAAAGAGAAATGCATTTCCCAAGTCGCGATTACACTATGTAGGATGTATACCTCGAGGTAAGTCTCATTCTGTCATGTTAAAGGTGAATAATGGTCCACATGCACTCCGAAATGAAGCCGTACACGCTATCGATGTTCTGTGGTGTGGACTACAAATCATATTGATTGTGTTTTGATATGGCATGCTTACAGTAGCAGCCGTGTACTTTTGTGAAGAAACGTTTGCAGCGTGCAAAAAAAGGAAATTATAGGCTATGGCACTGTTTCCTGAGAAGGTTAGAGTCAAGTCCTCCGTGCCGCTGGAGAATCACCTGCCGATTAAGACACAAGGCAGCTAGCCGTGAAGCAAAATGAAGTGCTCGCCTCATTTTTTCGGCTCTCGCGTCATGCTGCACTCTCTTTTTATGAGGATATCGACTTGACAGGCATATAAAACCTGCTGCGCGAACACGGCTAGAAAATCGCACAAGGTCAGAAGGTGGTTACTACAAGGTTGCAATTGCAAAGCATGTATTAAGTGCCAGTAGTTATTTAGCGGCTTAAATATATCTCACCTAATAAGTGACAAAAACAAAGCAAACTGCAGAACAATGTCAAGCTTGCTGAAAATGCACAGACATCCATTCTGACATGATAAAGCAGCCTTCCCGACGCGTGAATTGCAGGCGCCGAACTCTGACAATGTGCCGAGTTCAGCTGAATTCAACCAACGCGCAACGCTAACGGTATAACGCAAGTGTGAACGTTCACAACGACGGGTGGGTCTCACGAATACGGGGAATCAAAATACAAAGTTGTTTCACCTACAACCGTAACTGGACTTTCACAATGAGAGAAGACAGCGAGTTATCATTACTGTAGTCGCTGCTGCATGCGCCCGTTACGTACCGATTCAGGTAGTCGAAACGAACAAAACGATGAACCTCAGACAGCCAAAATAAAGGCAACCAAGCGCTGTCAGCTATCCACGTTTGCCGCCTTTATTCTCGTGCCTGGGACCGATACAGTCGTCTGCACTGTCGCGGCAGGCCACGACACCGCAATACTTCGGACATCGCTTGCGCTTCCGCGGGGTCGCTTCTGTCCAACGTGGAAATGCAGCTTCGCACAGCAAGCCTCTCGCTTCAGCGTGCCATGCTGTCGGCACGGTGCCCCAGTTCCCCGCACTAACAGAGCAGCGCGCAAGCGCGCATGTTCCCGCTGCCGACAAACAGGTTGAGTCGGCTGCACTTGCACCCAGTTGCGCCAGAGCTTCTCTCCAGAGCCGCAGCGCGGTGCTGTCGTCGCGCCGCAAGCTTGAGCTTGGGTTTCCTATGCAAAGCATAGTCCCCTGCGCGCGTGCACTTATCTCGTGATGGGGACGGTTTGTTCATCTTGTGCTTTCACCGGAAAGCTTGCTCTGAAGTTACAGAGTGAACGAACCAACGTCACTTCGCTTGCTGCAGCAGCCACGTTTGCGAAAGGAGCGCACTGCTCAAACACGAAGAAGTAGGGTTCTCAAATCTCGATCTGTACGGTCCTCAAATCTCGATCGCGGAGTGGCTGAAAGGTTGGCAGCAACGCGTCAACCGTGGACGACCGATCTAAGGTGCGACGGCAGCGCCACTGCTGGCATGGTCTGCTGGTACACTCCGCGGCCGCTGATGCTCCCACCTCCCTTCTAGACATCATAGTTCAAGTCTCATATTTCCAAGCCTGATCCTCTGACTCTGTATAGATGCGCACATTGCACCTGAGGTGGTGCATACATACAAGT
>NC_051177.1:47631485-47651964 GCF_013339695.2 Rhipicephalus sanguineus
ATCAATTCTTTTCTGTGGCAGGAAAAAAATATTTCCTGGACTAGCCCAAAACAACCGTTTTTCCGCGGTCATGAAAGTGTTAAATTAATGCCGTCTTGGATTGTAATCAAGGCAAAAGGTTAAAAACAACTTGGAGGACGCTCGAGCTTCGCCTTCAAGAGTAGAACGCGATTGCTTAATTGGGCCCCGTGCGCATCGCCTTCTCAACTGCTAGCCTCGCTTCGGTTGTCGGTGCATGCCTCAACCGTGCCGTAACATTAGCCGTATCAAAGTATCTATAGAATGCCTACCGCAAGTACAGTTGTTAAGTGCCCACTACGCCATAATTATTCCTTTTGCAAATCAGCAAAGGACCCACTACGCGTCAGTAAGGCAACACGCGATCCTATGCAGCTGTTCACATTGTTGATGCTTTTGCTGATGATGATGACTAAATATATCTGAGCGCTTTGTAGTGGGTAGGCCTTTAAAGCACCCACTTGTGCAATTCATATGTTTTGACACCTGGTGCAATTCTACGCTTCTGCCACGCAATATTACATGCGTTAAAGGAGTGGTGACACAAAAATTCGGACACAATTTCACTGTTGAATCACACTAATGGGTGCATATAGGTGCCATCTGTATAATATCAGCCACAAATACAGCCTAAAAAGTATTTTAATTGAGTTTTGAAGTTCGTGAAAGTGCCGAATTGGAAACAGAAGCAAAAGACGATGAGGTCATCGAGCGGATACCATATACGTCACGAGTTCTGGCCGGGTTACCGGAGGCGTGTACGAAATGGACAACGCTGGTAGCGACACCTGATGATGCATAGCCTAACCAGAGACCTACAATATAATATGGCAGCGACTTACCCGCTTACTGATTCTGTGTAAAGCATTAGCAGTGAGATAATTAGCAACTCACAGTATTCTCATTGCTTTTTTTCCCGACAAGAACAGCAACGCGACGGAATGCCACAAGATGTCGCTATGGGCTCCACAGTTGCTGCTACTGCTGCAGCCGTCAACAGCTCCGGTAACCAGGTACCCGCAAACGTTAGGAAGTCTACAGACAAACTAAAGCTCTCTGCTGCCGGGATCACATTGTGTAGTGGACAGATAACTGCTTTGGCCCTCCAACGTGCGTACGTGGGATTGGTATGCCTTGAGAACGCGGCGTTGCCCGATATAAATATGAGTCAGTAAAGCATACATCACGTCACTTGCATGTTACGCATAAACACTGTTACAGAACGCGAATGTTGTGATTTCCCTGCTTCCTTTGTCACTTCTCATCCTGCTACTTTACGAATGATCGAAGCGAAAATGTTTCAGCTCGTCTAATCCTGCGGCTACTCCAAGCCTGGTGGAAAACGTCGCCTCAGTTGGACGAGATTCGCAAAGTGAATCGAGCTCTTCTTACTGAGTTTGCACTCCTCCCAGCTCTTTCGTCCATCGCCGCACTAGATAAGCAACGTAGTTTGACGATCGAGGAAACATGCACTCGCAACGCTCAACACCTGCTCAACACAACAGACAAAACAGCAGCGCTGACAACATGGCAGAAGCTGGCCAGTGACGTCACGGGCTCTCGCGGTCATCTGATCGAGTAGGCTGGCTACGTCACGGGGCCACCGAGTGCTCTTCGAAATCAAAACTTTCTCCGGTCGTAACATACAAGCATATAATTAAACATTCGTCTCGCACTGGGGCAAATGAGTTTCGTTGCCACTATTATCGAGTCGGTAGACATTGATTAAGAGCAAAAAGCAGAGGTTCACAAATTTTCTGTCACCACTCCTTTAAGCAGACTCCTTCCACTACAAGACATTCATACAGTGTTTTTTTCCGAAGCAGTTTCAAGAAATTGCGTGGCTCTGTGGTAGAACACCTGCTTTCCATGCAGACAGCCTGGGTTCGATTCGCACTCGAACCCGTAGAATATTAGTATTTATTTTATTTGCACCTTTCTCGATTTTTTGGTCATGGACAAGATGACGATTTTTCACTCACAACCAACAACGCAGAGACCGGAATTGCTGCGAAATGAGCTCTTTAACACTATTGCGTTAAAATTAGGTGGAAGTGTATCAGCGTCTGAAATTACAGATGTCCTTATAAGTTCGCTCTATGGCCTATGTGTTGGCTCTATGCCCTATGTCAAGCGTGTTAGAAAAATTGGTTGTTTACAGTAATTTCATGAAAACAGTACTGCAAACAGTAAAGCCGTTACCTTGCCAAGGTTGAGTTGAAAGTAGTAGCCATCACTTTGACAAACACAACCATAACAATACATATGAGAACTGCATTATTTCTGTACGCTACATGGCTGTGAGTTTAATAAGTTGCACGCGCTAGTATTTGCTCAGCCTACAACTACAAACATTTTCCACGGGTCAGGTGAATGCTTTATGGTAACCCAAGTACACTTTATGGCATACCCGGGTGGTCACTTGAGAGTGCTCTGGCCATGCCATGAATGTGGTTAAAAACGGTTTTATAGCTGTACCACAAGAATAACTGGGTACAGATGTGATAGTCCTGCTTCTTTAGCATCAGTGGACTCTGCTGATTTTAGCAGGAACACTTAGTTTCTTTTTACATTACCTTGTAAAGCTGCCACAGTGCTCTGAAACAATCACCCAAATATGTGTATGCCATTAGTAATACTAAAACTAAAAGAAGCAAAAAATGTTACAATCTGACCAGCTACAGGGAAAAAACAAATATGTATGACCCAATTTTCTAAACTGAGTTCTACAAAACACTTGGTATTTTATCTGTTTTCATTGGTAAAATACTAACTTGATCATCTGTCAAATTTTCATCCTGGTTCCATCCACTGACATACTAGTTATTTTTCTTGGCATTGCTGTATTATCTTAGGACCAGTGACAGCTCATGTATAAGAGGATGTCATGAGATTGCACGAGTTATGCGGCAATGTAGCTGCCACCACAAGAAAAATCTCAGCTATAAGAACAAAGCTACCTGCAATGCACCCATGTCTTGCTTGTACTGTCGTCGCAGCCCCAAGTGAAACAACAGGTGCTTCATCATGCCAAAGGCTTGCTCCTCAGTCATCTGAAACATAAAGCATTCCCATATGGAAGAGCTTGTATATCACGGGCATAGGTCGGCAAAAAATGTGGAGCTCACTCAGACTCACTCATGAAATATATTTTGCCCTTCACTAGGACTCATACTCACCAAAATTTTCCTCAACAGGACTCACTCGGACTCGGACTCATGGAAATTTTTCTCAGCCGGACTCACCCGGACTCAAACTCACCAAAATATTGCTCACTCGGACTCACTCAGACTCAGATTCACGGCCCTATCTGAGTCTGAGTGAATGGACCCATGAGTCCTTTAGCGTATAATTGGCTTTTTGGACCATGGTGTCAATGCTCTTTAACACCAATATCTCGCATAATCGGTGCTCTACTTGGCGACTTTGATCTCGTAACTTAAAATATGAGTTATTAGTGGTTTCAATCTAGTAAGGACATTTTTATTGAAAGAGATGACTCGCATGACATAGTTTTCAAGAACTTCCTATGAAAGAGTTTGCGGGGGGAGGGGTGCCGTGGCCTCCCCCCGCAAACTCTTTCAGGGGGGAGGTCACGGCACCCCTCCCCCCTTCCGTAACTCATGCCTCTGATTACTAAATATTGAGCTGGCGTATGAATGCTAGTGCTTTGAAGTATGTGTGAGTCAACGGGAGTATAAACGTGAGGCGACTTAAGGCTGATAGCAATGATGAAGTTGTGTATCTAGAGCCATAGGTCAGCAAAAAAATGTGGAGCTCACTCAGACTCACTCATGAAATATATTTTGCCTTTAGAGATCACTTGGACTCAGACACACCAAAATATTACTCACACGGACTCACAGCTCGATCTGAGTCTGAGTGAGTCGACTCATGAGTGAGTATGCCAACCCATGATCACGGGAGATGTCCGACCTGTGTGAAGATTACGTAAGTAATAGTCCACGAGCAAAGCAATCAGATATGTTTTTTGAGTGACAGCAACTTTCCAGTGCAATTAACTATTACAGCCAATTACACATGCCCTAATAATAAAAGAAAGCTGTGTGTTCCTGTCAGGTAATGCAACCTAATGATTTCATAAGTGTGGCTCATTGGGCGAGTTGGCAGATGGTACTTGGTAAGCGTACACCATCAATAGAAAGGAACTAGAAAAAAATCTTGATGAATGAAACAAAGCAAGAGGTTCTTTTCTTTTTTTCTTGCCTCAAGATATTTTTTCTAGTTCTTTTCCATTGATGACATTCCCTATCCAAGCTGGAAAAGTAAGTGTGTTTTAAAGTATTATTTCTTAGTAGGAGTGCCAAAGGTTGAAAGCTGCCTTTTGCGTCGTTCATCACCGCTACCTTGCAGCGCGAAGTAAATTATAAGGACATTTTTAACAGAAGGGAGAGGCAAATGGCTCACATGAAAAAAAAAGGGGGGGGGGGCATCCCATTGACTCACATGCAGCAGAAGCACACCCGAAACAAAGCTGAGCCCTTGGCAGTAGCCCACTTGTGGGTCGAGCAGAGAATATGCTTTGAGCAGGTTGTACAATGAGAGCTGGCCGGCTCCCAGGCTGTCACGGTAGAATGGATGGCTGGGGAATGTCCGTCCTGCAAGGTGTGCAAACAGTCAATTGCTTCACTACTGTACTCGTCAGTTTCGGCCCTTGCAGGTTATACAGTTAAACCTAAATACAACGCAACTGACATGACAAATTCCCGAAAAAATTCGTTATAAACAGGTTTTCGTTATATCCAGTTTCAGCACAAAAATTGGAAAGCAAATGCACAAATTAAACACAAGGGGAATTGAAGGCAGAGCTCACCCAAAACATTTATTTAATAGCAAAAAACTGCATTATTTTGCTCTATTGCTTCTTTGCGAGGGATGGCAATACTGAACGTTCGTAGGAGATCAATGCAACGCTGCTCCGTCATTGTCTAGCCGTGGCCTCCGAGATTGGCTCCAGCAACGCAGCGGCACGTTGCCAGAGCCAATCTCGGAGGCCACAGTCTCGCGAACCTGCGGCGCGGTGCAAGACGGCAAAGCGCGTGACAAGTCGACCTCCGAAGATCCGTCGTCACCGTGGTCGCGGACAGTTCATGTTTACGTGGGAAGCAGCGCACTTAGACAAGGCACGACAAGGAACCTGTCGTCCTGTCTTTCTTCGTTCCTTGTTGTGCCTTGTCTAAGTGCGCTGCTTCCCACGTAAATATGTCCCCAAGCATCGCTTAGTGGCGTTGCTGCTCTTGACGGGCAGCGCCATCTCTGGCATAAAAATACAAACTGGGTGCAAGCAACACGCATTTTCCCTTCTCTCCAATGCGCTGCCGCTCGCTTCCGTGCACGTGCTGAGCTCTCACAGTCCACTTGCGGCGCCTCACAATGTACCGCTTGCAGTGTGGCTTCAAAAGGATCTTTAAGCTTGACTGGCTCTTCCGTAAAGCAAACTTGATAAAAGGAGAAAGGCTCATCAATTACGTTTACGGTGAAGAGCAGACAATCGACAACAACGACGCCCAACTCAAAGAGAAATGCATTTCCCAAGTCGTGATTACACTATGTAGGATGTATACCTTACGGCAAGTCTCATTCTGTCATGTTAAAGGTGAATAATGGTCCACATGCACTCCGAAATGAAGCCGTACACGCTATCGATGTTCTGTGGCGTGGACTACAAATCATATGATTGTTGTTTTGATATGGCATGCTTACAGTAGCAGCCGTGCACTTTTGTGAAGAAACGTTTGCAGCGTGCAAAAAAAGGAAATTATACGGCTATGGCACTGTTTCCTGAGAAGGTTAGAGTCAAGTCCTCCGTGCCGCTGGAGAATCACCCGCCGATTAAGACACGAGGCAGCTAGCCGTGAAGCAAAATGAACTGCTCGCCTCATTTTTTCGGCTCTCGCGTCATGCTTGCACTCTCTTTTTATGAGGATATCGACTTGACAGGCATATAAAACCTGCTGCGCGAACACGGCTAGAAAATCGCACAAGGTCAGAAGGTGGTCACTACAAGGTTGCAATTGCAAAGCGTGTATTAAGTGCCAGTTATATTTAGCGGCTTAAATATATATCACCCTAATAAAGTGACAAAAACAAAGCAAACCTGCAGAACGATGTCAAAGCTTGCTGAAAATGCACAGACGTCCATTCCGGCATGATAAAGCAGCCTTCCCGACGCGTGAATTGCAGGCGCCGAACTTCTGACAATGTGCCGAGTTCAGCTGAATTCAACCAACCGCGCAACGCTAACGGTATAACGCAAGTGAGAACGTTCAACAACGACGGGTGGGTCTCACGAACACGGGGAATCAAAACACAAAGTTGTTTCACCTACAACCGTAACTGGACTTTCACAATGCGAGAAGACAGCGAGTTATCATTACTGTAGTCGCTGCGTGCATGCGCCACGTTACGTACCGATTCAGGTAGTCGAAACGAACGAAAACGATGAATAGAAGGCGAGACAGCGCTGTCAGCTATCCACGTTTGCCGCCTTTATTTCTCGTGCCTGGGAACTGATACAGTCATCTGCACTGTCGCGGCAGGCCACGACACCGCAATACTTTGGACCTCGCTTGCGCTTCCGCGGGATTGCTTCTGTCAACGTGGAAATGCAGCTTCGCACAGCAAGCCTCTCGCTTCAGCGTGCCATGCTGTCGGCACGGTGCCCCAGTTCCCCGCACTAACAGAGCAGCGCGCATGTTCCCGCTGCCGACAAACAGGTTGAGTCGGCCGCGCTTGCACCCAGTTGCACCAGAGCTTCTCTCCAGAGCCGCAGCGCGGTGCTGTCGTCGCGCCGCAAACTTGAGCTTGGGTTTCCTATGCAGAGCATAGTCGCCCGCGCGCGTGCACTTATCTCGTGATGGGGACGGTTTGTTCGTCTTGTGCTTTCACCGGAAAGCTTGCACTGAAGTTTCAGAGTGCACGAACGTCACTTCGCTCGCTGCAGCAGCCACGTTTGCGAAAGGAGCGCACTGCTCAAACACGAAGAAGTAGGGTTCTCAAATCTCGATCTGTACGGTCCTCAAATCTCGATCGTGGAGTGGCTGAAAGGTTGGCAGCAAGGCGTCCACCGTAGGTGCGACGGCAGCGCCACTGCTGCTGGCATGGTCTGCTGGTACACTCCGCGGCCGCTGATGCTCCCACCTCCCCTTCTAGACATCATAGTTCAAGGTTTTCATATTTCCAAGCCTGATCCTCTGACTCTGAATAGATGCACACATTGCACCTGAGGTGGTGCATACATACACAGTGCAGCCCATTCATAATGAACCCACTTACAGCGAATTAGCGGTTATAACAAAGTGATCCTGATTTCCCGTCCCAATTTCTGCATTTTCAATGCCTTTTAACGAAGTAAAAAAATGCGACTCAGCGGATATAGCGATGTTTTTTTGTCGAGAACAACAACAAAAAAAAAACATCAAACCACCTTTTGAGCTTTCGCGTGAATCAACTAGGCCGAAAGACCGCCAATTCTTGGCTCCTGGCAGCCGCTTCGCCCCACCCGGCTCCCTGCGAAAGCTTGCTTCACCGCACCACACGGTCGCTCGGTAGCCGTCTCGCGAACGCTTCCCATTCTTTTTTCCAGTGACAGGCGGGCCGACCGCCGCGATCTTATCTCGTTTCACAGTGTACTCCTCTCTTCAGAGAGGAGGTCGTGGGGGCAGCTTCAGAAACTTTGTGGCCGCTTTAGACGGGTTCCGCTTGTGGCGCCTCATTTTGGTGAAAAAGCGAAGCAAGTTGGTGCACTCCTAAATTGCTTTTCTTCCACGGCATGGCGCCACCAACTCTAGGCCTGCCTAAGCCTGGCTGCGGCGGAGGCGCTCTGCCAGCGGCTCCGCGCAAACCTGTCGCACACAAAGCCGTTCTTCCTTTCATGGCGTTCAGTCAGTTCAGTCTTAGCAGCAGAAGCAGCCGTTCACATATGTTGTGCTGTGTCTCTGTTCACAGGTGAAATGCGGATTATCGCAGCGCGCTTGGACTTGACCACGGTTGAGCAGCAGAAGCATTCATTCACCCGACTTGTCTCACTGGTGAAAAGCGGATTATCGCAGCGCGCTTGGACTTGCCGCGGTTGCGCTAGGCCTGCCCATGTGCATCGGCGAACTTTACGACAATGTCGAGTCAAGCCATACCTGGAACGACCGCCTCATCGACGACCAAACGAAAAGTGCTCTCTCTAAAAGTGAAACATGCCATTTTGGATGAAGTTCGGCAGAAAATTAAGAAGACCGACATTGCGTGGAAGTACGGCATAGCACAGTCGACTTTGGCAACAATCATAAAAAATGCAAGCAAGATTGATGCCGTCTTGGACGATGACGTTGGCAGCGGTGACCAGAAGTGGATCCGCGCTGCCACTTACGGAGATGTCGAAGCGGCGCTCTACAAATGGTTTGTAGACGCTCGTGCCAAGAACATCCCGCTCAACGGGCCGATCCTGCTAGCGCAGGCCAAACGTCTGGGGTTTGCTCCCGGCCACGAGAACTTCAACCCAGGCAACGGATGGTTGCAGTGATTTAAAGACCGCCATGGGATCACATGCAAGAGCATTGTCGAGCAAGCTGCATCCGTTGACGGGGACGGTGTCTAGCGTTGGATGGTGAAGCACAGGAGCCGCATTCTTGAGACATACACTGAAAGAGATATTTACAACGCTGATGAAACGGGTCTGTTCTTTCAGCTGTTGCCTGCAAAAACTCGTGGCGAAGACTGACAAGTGCGTGGGGGGGGGGAGTGGACCAGCAAAAATCGCATCAGTGTTGGTGTGCGCGAACATGGACGGCTCCGACAAGCGGCCGCTATTGGTCATCGGCAAGCCCAAGAAACCGCAGGGCTTCGCCAAGGTGCTGTCAATGCCTGTCGCGTACACACACAACACAAAGGCGTGGATGATGGGGGAGATATGCCAGAAGTGGCTGACAGACTTTGATAAGGAAATGTCCGTGAAGAAGCGCAAAGTGCTGCTCTTGCTGGACAATTGCAGCGCACACCATGTTAACGCACATCTGAGCGCTGTCGAGGTACTTTTTCTGCCTCCGAACACAACCGCCAAGATGCAGCCGATGGACCAGGGAGTAATAGCAAACTTCAAAGTGCATTATCACCGCCGTGTCTTCGAGCGCCTGCTCATTGACATCCGTACAGCTGACGACGCTGCCGACCTGAAGGTGCCACTAGTAAAGGCGGTATTTTTCGTAAGCAGAGCCTGGCGGGACGTGAAGTCTGAGACCATTCTTCACTGCTTCGAGAAAGCAGGTTTTTCGCGGGGAAGCAGCGCTGCCGAAGAAATAACAGCAGAAGCAAACATCGATGCTGCTGCAGCGGATGGTGCCGCGGCAGTGACGAGCTTGGGGCAGCTGTGGGAGGCCACGGGCGATGCAGGCCTTGTCCCAAGCGGGTTGGATTATCTGGACTTTGCCCTGGCGGATCAAGAGCTCGTCGCAACGGTGGAGCTCACCACCGATGAACTTGCCGAGCATCTCCGAAAAGGGAACGGCCACAGATAGCAGATCCTCGGACGGTGAAGGTGACAACATTGGTGTGCCTCAGCCTGGGACCGCCAGAGCAGCTCTCACAGCTGTCGACACGCTGCGTATTGTCACATGGTCGTGATGTCGATGAAGACAGCCGTCGGTGTGTCGAGATGAAACTGTTTACTTGGCCAAACTTGTGGCCGGGAAACAAAAACTCAAACTACAGCAATACACGCTGTACACTGATAGCGGCGAACTGGGCGTCGGCCGTCGATAATCTGCTCATGGCTGGGACGCGCCGTCTTTTATACATCACGCATCGAACTTTCCAGTCTTATCAATGGTGGTCATGCAAGCTCCGGAATAATCTAGACTATTCGCGTCCTGTGCGCAATCTTAACAAAATGATCTACTACAATCGCAAAGCTTCTCGAACACTGCGGCACGGTCAGCGTTGAGCACCGAGTGCAGTCGATCTAGGGCGTCGTCTATTCGTGGGAGAGGGTACACGTCCTTCTTCGTGACCTAGTTCAGGCGACGATAGTCGGCGCAAAAACGTAGGGTTCCATCCTTCTTCCTCACTAACACCACAGGTGACGCCCACGGACTCTTGGATGGCTGGATGATGTCGTTGCGTAGCATTTCGTCGACCTGTTTCTTGACGGCCTCGCCCCATTCTCGCGTCGAAACTCGGTAAGGGCTCTCACGGATTGGTCGGGCACTTTCTTCTGTTATGATGCGATGTTTCGTGACTGGGGTCTGTCGAATTCTTGACGACGACGAGAAGCAGTCCAGATGTCACGTGGTCTTTCACCCCACTGTGGGTGCGGCGCGTCAATGACGAACCCGCGCAGTCCCACCTGTCGGTACTGGCAGCGGCGGTAGGTGTGGCCAGCTTCTCCACAATGGTAACAGAGTGGGCGGTGGTCGGGGGCGCGCCAAACGTCGGTCTTCCTCGGTGTGTATCGCGGGTGGTACGACGTCGGTGGTGGCAGCTGTGGTGCCTGGCAGCGGAACTGCTGGGGCGGCGCGGCGTCTTGACATGGGCGAGGAGGGGAGGTGTTGCGTCGAGCTGCAGCAGTGTAGCTCATTGCTTGCAGCTGCGGCTGCGCTGACTCGGGGATGCCCAGCGACTGCTGGATTTCCTCTCGGACAATGTCTGTGATTGAGGCAGCTTAAGGCTGGCACGACGAGAACATTCAGCGAAGTTCTTCGCGCACTACGGCCCTTATGGTCTCGTGCAGGTCATCGGAGCCAATGGCTTGAACTGCTGCGCTGTCTTGGATCAAGCGGCGGTTGTACTGGCGGGTTCGCATTTCCAGCGTTTTCTCGATGGTCGTGGCTTCTAAGACGAATTCCTGGACGGTATTGGGTGGATTCCTCATAAGTCCAGCGAAGAGCTGTTCCTTTATTCTTCGCATGAGGAAACGAACCTTCTTCTCTTCTGGCATGTTGGGGTCAGCGTGGCGGAACAGCCGACGAGAAGCAGTCGACACGCCGACTGCTATCTTCATCGATGTCACGACCACGTGACATCTGGTGGAGGTGCTGCTTCTTTCATGTACCGGACACCCCTGTCAAGCCGTGAACCCAGCCAACGTCGCGAAGAAGACACCGACACCACCAGCGACAGTAGAGCCAGCCGCAGACTGAAAGGACTTCCCCCTCAATTTGGACTCCTACCGGACAAGCCAAGAGCCACGACGACGAAGTCAACAGCGACGATGACAGCCTCTGTGCCGCCTGCACCGATTCTGCTCTGGCAACCCAGGGAGCCGCCAACGTTCCACGGTTCATCATTCGAGGACCCGGAAACCTGGATTGAAACGTACGACCGTGTCGCCGCCTTTAACAATTGGAGCACCGAAGACAAGCAGCGCTACGTCTACTTCTACCTGGAAGACGCGGCAAGAACCTAGTTTGAGAATCGGGAGTCCTCACTTCAAACCTGGGACCGATTCCGCAGCGCATTCCTGCACACGTTCGCAAGCGTTGTTCGCAAGGAAAGGGCCGCTTCCTTGCTGGAGACCGGGGTGCAGCTACCAAATGAAAAAGTCACCATCTTCACGGAAGAGATGACTCGACTTTTCCGCCAAGCCGACGCTGCGATGCCTGAAGACAAAAAAGTTCACCTGCTTATGTGGGGTGTAAAACAAGAACTGTTCGCGGGACTTGTCCGCCACCCGTCCATGACGGTCGCCGAATTCCTCGCCGAGGCTTCGACAATCGAGAAAACGCTTGAGCTGCAAACGCGACAATACAACCGCAGCTTCTCTGCCACAAGCTACGCCGACGTTCAAGCACTAGGATCCGCCGACCTGCGTGACACGATCCGAGCAATCGTGCAAGAGGAGCTGCGAAAAATTCTACCCAGCACCTCCACCAGATGTCACGTGGTCGTGACATCGATGAAGACAGCAGTCGGCGTGTCGAGATGAAACTGTTTATTTGGCCGAACTTGTGGCCGGGAAACAAAAACTCAAACTACAGCAATACACGCTGTACACTGATAGCGGCGAACTGGGCGTTGGCCATCGATAATCTGCTCATGGCTGGGACACGCCGTCTTTTATACATCACACATCGAACTTTCCAGTCTTATCACTGGTGGTCGTGCAAGCTCCGGAATAATCTAGACTAGTCGCGTCCTGCGCGCAATCTTAACAAAATGATCTACTACAATCGCGAAGCTTCTCGAACACTGCGGCACAGTCAGCGTCGAGCGTTGGTAACTGTCCTTGCTGGTCAAACCCGAATACATCAAAATAAAACAAGAAGTGGGCGTGGCAGTATGTACTTGTGCTCCAAACCGGGCAGTTGCGATCTGATGGACAACATTGAGCACCGTGTTCTGAAACGTGCGCTTGTGAAACGCGTGCAAGGGACCCTTGACCGCTTTTTTCAGGAAGTGTAAATAAATTTTTTTTCTTGGTCTGCATAATGTTTGATTTTTTTAGAGTCCAGATCACGGTGTTAGAATAGTTTAGGTGGAGCGACGGTGCGTTGGAATGAGGAGAAATCGGGGACCTCTTTCCCTTTCTTGCCGAAAGGAGGCGCGCGCACAGGACGGTGGCTGCCTGGATATACCCAGCGCAAACCTGACGCTTCTAACATTCGATGTTTTAGCGATATCGCAAGGCCCTGTGAGGATTGTGTGGTATTGTAATATCGTACACATAAATTAAATATAAAGACTTGGTAGTGTTTTATGCATGACGGCTCGGCATGTGACGTGAAACTCATAAACACCTTCGGCCTCGGCAGCACTGTGGCCTAGGCGATCGTGCCCGTATTTTGTCTGCAAAAGTAAATCTGCAGTTTCGTGCCGCATGTTGAACTCAGCCTTCATTTGCCCTCGAAAGATTCATTGATGTATTTGTGGTCAGCATCATATAAAGAGCAGGTATCATGCGTAAGGGGCATTTCGCATATGAGATCAAGTGACCCTACAGAATCTTTTACTACGAACCGCTTATTTGCAAATTCCATAAACATTTGCGAGATGACAGATGCTTTAATGTAATGGAATAGAATAACTCTATTTAGGTATTTCGGGGCGTGCACTAGCACGTGACGCGCCGCTCCCACGTCAGAAAATACAGGATTGAAAGAGAATGCAATAAAGTGGGCGACAGCTTGTGACCGATGGCTACGAAGTCGTTCTTTGATATATTCAAAATAAATAGACTGCAAGATATATACGTTATGGTGTGCCAAAAATTTTATCACAGTATTGGCGCGATCTACAAAGTTTACGTATTTTTGCGTGAAAAAGCTGCTTTAGCTCAAGTATTGTATGGTGCGGTTAAACGATACGAAAGAATGCAGAATGATACGCCAAAGAATTTTTCAAGAACGTCCTGGTTGAGTTTAGCTGTTAGCACATATTTAAAGCCACACTGTTCTAACAAATACTTTGAAAGCTGAATTGTAGAAAGTATTGTTACGCGCATACCTTCAGCAGTTGAGACAGGAAATTGTGAGGATTTACTTTACCTAGCTTGACATCTTTCTCCCAGTTATTCAGCCATTGCAATGTTGATTCTAGGATGCTCAAAACTTTGCTTCCTTCCCTGAGGCCTTCCTTGGGGTGCTTGCGGTGGAAGGCATCGAACAGGTTATTCGTCTTTTACCGTAAAATCAACTGTCCCTTTTACATTGCATAAGCCAAGCGTTCCCTTCTGCGAGTAAAATTCTAAACCGTTTGCGACACTGAGGCTGAACAGCTGCGTTGCAAGCTTCACGTGCATTTTTTCGGTGTTGCTTGGGTTTACATGCGAGAAAGAAAGTTTGGGCTGGCGAACGTCTCAACTGGCGTTTCGACTGGCGAATAACGTATGTGCACGAATGGGGCCTCGTCTGGTTTGGCGTGTTAGTTTTAACGGGCCAGACAGTGACATCACGGAATATGGTGTCACTCTCAATTCCTGTCATTCCCAAAAGAAGAAACTGGAAAGCAAATGGTTAGGATGCTGAAAAGGAAACGAGCACGACCATTTTACGTTTGTGCACTCAGAGCAGGGCACAAAGTTCTACTTCTGCTACTGCAACAAACAGCATGTCTGTGACGAATAACGAGAGGCACAATCAGAATGGCACATGGTGAGTTATGATGGATTGCTCGTTAAACGGACGTTAACCTTCATTACCACGCGCCAGCCAGCACGTGTAAACGTTGCAAAGATGGCTGCTTGAATTCATCCGATATGGTTCATGCACAACGACAACCCTTGAGACGAATTTCTAACCTACCATTGTCAAATGTGTTGCTTTCTTCTGACAACCATCATTTAGTGAAACGTCAACGCCCCCCCCCCTCGCCTCCGCTTTTTGCAGGGAATACCTTTTCTTTTTGACTAACCCAGTTCGGGTCCGCCACGGTGGATCAGTGGCTAAGGTGCTTGGCTACTGACCCAGTGATTGTTACCCGAGTTCGTCACGGCGGCCTGACCCAGTTTGCCACGATGGCCTTATTTGTGCACGAGCTAAAATATTTTTGAAATTTGTATTCACATGTAAACTCATTATCGCTGTTCGCAGAAGCGCAGAATATATTTCCTACCTGTTTCCATCTGTTGGCTACCGCCACTGAATTTTCTTGATGTTGTGCATTTACTTTCAAATCAGAGTGATATATGCGGTTACCCTGATAAAAAACGAACGGCCAGCAGTTGAAGAGTTGTCGCAAATGCAGCTTTGTAAGCGATGCGGCCCCCGTTGAAGCGGCTGACCTGAAGCCTTGATACACCCAGCGCAGCCTGTCGGAAAAAATTCGAAGCGCGTCACCGTATTCGACGGGGAGGCTGCACAGCGGAGGCGGAGCGTCGATACACCTAACCTATTCTAACACCGTGGTCCAGATATAGCAAAAAAGCGGTTATAGCGAAGTAATTTCAGATTCCCGCCAACTTCGTTATAACCAGGCTACACTGTATTAGCAACGGTAATGGCCTGTAAAAGAAACTGCTGTCCCTTACAAAAGCATGCGAAATAAGTGTAATTAGTACCAAGGTCGATGAGGATGGCATGCTGGTGTGTTGTCAGTTGGTTCAGCAGCTGCTCATAAGTCGTTGAGGAATCAATCTCGGCAATAGGTGACGATCGCAGCTGGTACTGTTCTGCCAAAAGCAGCCAAATCTCGCCACGTCGATGCCTCGGTACACCTGTAAGACAGGATAATCAGAACGGCATGCAGCGCTCCCACTAGCTCACTCAAGATGCTTCCCAAATGCAGATGTCTTCCCAAGTGCAGTGAACAACCCAATGCTGAGCAACAGAACAGCCCTGCAAAACAGTCACCAAGCATGGTGAGACGGCTGAAACTGAATTGGGAGCTGTTTTTGGAGCAGCAAAATTTTGATTTTGGAGCAGAAGAACCTCGATTTGGAGCAGCTATTGGCATTTAACAAATTTTTAGCAACTTGAGGGGACAAGTACGTATTTTAATTGGCTTAGAATACACCTAACACTGAAAGAGCCTTTGTAGGAAGTTTTTTTAACAGATTATCGCCAAGTATGAACTACACTGCCTTTTTACATACCCCACAACCTTTCTAGCCCGCGTAACAAACATATGCAATAATTGAAAAAGGTTCTGGAAACTAGGTTCACCTCACACATTTGAAAAAAAAAAGAACATCACACTTATCATAAAATTTTAAAAATTGTGATTACACAAAAATTGCAGTTAATAGCAGCAGGCTTCTGCTTAAAGATCAGTGATATAATTTAGCACATTACTGCTTTGGCTTTTTGTACGTCTGCTTTTCTCTTGGTAAGCTTTTCAAGCTTACCAAGAGCTTCCAGTAGGTCAATGTTACTCTTTGTCAGGAGAACATCACAATAAGCGCCTTTGGCTATCTGCTCGGCTGCGCGGTTGGCATAGCGTCAAGTGTACTGCACGCTTTTACCAGACAACAAAAGCGCGCTGCACCACCATTCGCTGCCACCTCGTGCGGCACCACCTTCAAGATAGCAGCGCGGGTGCCAAGAAACCTAGACGCCCTGACTATCTTGTCAAACGCGTTCGTATGGTACCGCAAGAGTAGGGCCGTTGTAAGCATACTGTACGCTTTTATTGGGGTACGACACAAATGAGCTTCGCATCAGTCCGCTGCCGCCTTCTCGTGCAAAACCACCAGAGCAGGGGTTCTCAAACGTTCTGGCCTTGGCGAACCACAATGGCTTTTCCAGAGTGCCACGGAACCCATAACTTTTTCTTGAGCATGAAGTCAATCGAAAACGAAAGAGGGGGGGGGGGGGGGGGGGCGATAACGCCTCTTGACGCGCGCTACCGCAGTGTTAGCATTGCCCGCATTGGCCTGTTTTTTTTTTTTTTTCTCGTTAATGTCAAAGGCCATCGAAAATTGATGCAGAACTCCCAATTAGGCACCCTACCTCCCCCCCTCCCGCCCCTGCCACTCCGCGACTCGCGTAAAGCACCTGCCGACCATACACTGCATGCTTCAGGCACCGCGCAACGTAAGCAACGTGTTCACGTAAACGAAGCGCCGGATGTACAGAGGCCTGTTTAATTTTTTGCAAAAAAAAAAGGAGGCATGCGAAAGGGCCGCCGACCAATACACCGGCCGTAAAGCTACAAGCCTAAATGCTAGTGTAGCCCACAGTCAGCACGAAGCGACGCCTCTTACGCGTATCAAGCGCTCGTTGCGCGCTTTGATTACAAAACCGAGCAGTGGCAAATCACCGTGCATGAAAACTGTGCCACGTGATCAGACGCACCATGAGCCACGAATAAAGCGCCGATGTGCCCATTAAATCGTGCAAGTTTCATGGCGCGCACTAGACGACGACGAGTCTTTAGTGCTGCTACCACGTGGGTCTCGCTACCCGCAGACACCCGATGTGCGGTTGCGGCGTCAATGGTTTCGTTAAATGCAAATTTTCTCGTTTAAAATAAATTAATCGCTAATGAGGGGAGGGGGTGAAACGGTAGTGGGTTGTATTCGTTCCGGCCAATCGCGGAACCCAGTTTGAGAACCCCCCGCTAGAGCCTCGCAGAGATGCATCGCATGCAGGAAGATAGTTGATGCCGCGTTGACGCAACAAGGTACTTGCCCACGACAAACACGCGTGTAGGTGACAACACACAGCAGCATCAACAAGAAAACCACAGCCAACGGAGGAACACGCTACGCGCAACAAAGAACCTGAAGTCAACCCCGCTGTGCATGCTACTCGGTAGTTTTCGCTAAGCGACAGTAGCATCAGAACACACAGCCTAGCGAGTAGAAGCAATACGCTCGGGGTACGGCAGCACATTTTTGCGGGGTCACGCATATTTACAATAGTCCAAAGGAGATTATGGCAGCACCATGGGAGCCTTCATTAGAAAGGAGCATAGAGGAATGACGCTTGGGCACGTCTAAGTGTTCTGTGAATGTCTTAATTTCTTGGTATTCCTGGCGCTGCTTGGAAAATCATGTTGTCCACTCGGCCCTTTTCCCCCACTGAAGCTCACCTGGGCATCAAAATTCCTGCTTTTGACGCTGTTTTGGAGCAGTCCGGCGCAATTTTTGCGATTTTTATGCTTTTGGAGCAGCTTGGCGCAGGAAAACGGATTCGTATCAAGAATGCGCAATATGCGCAGCTGTCTCACCCCTGAAATATGGTATATTTCACACAGGCTCATGCCACATCACCTTGTGTGTTGCAATACACAGTTTTCCAATGTGGATAGTGGGCAACAGTCACTGTACTAGCAAAATAAGGAATTTGGCAAGGTGCTAAAGGATAGGCATATTTGAAGGTACCAACCACTGCCCAGAAAATGGTAAGACCTTGACCCATTATGAGGATTGTGGGGGTGCTACCACCCCCTGTAGAGCTGTTTGCGCCTCATGGCACACGCGCATCTCGTGGATAGGCTGCAGTTAGGTTAAACAGCCGCCGAGCGAGCAGTGGCGCTGTGCTCGCGTAGGTTAGGGTTAGTACGGTGGCGCCAGCAGCGCCGCCTCAGGGAGAAGCTAGACTGGCGGACAGAAAACAGCAGTGAGTCCTTTGGGTTTGGCAGCGTGCGTGGATAAACGTCTCCCGCGGTGGGTCTGTGGGGGACAATACCACGACTCGTTTCCCGCAGGCCCCTCGTGGTGAGTCGAACATCGGCGACCCCGCATTCGCGGTGCATTGTATGTCTTATGTTGTCTCGGGTGTGTGTTATGTTTTCCGAGTATTGTATTGGCATTGTATAATGTTATTTAGCGTGGTACTAGTTGTGTATCAGATTCGGCAGGCGAGCTTGTCGTATGTAAAAGAGGTTAATAAACGTGTACCTGTTTGGTTGCTCGACGACGTGAAATGTCTCCGTGTGTTCCGAGAGTGGCGATATCTTCGGACCCCACACTGGTGCCCAACGTGGAACTCTTGGAGCATCAGCCGACAGTGTTCGCGGTTCGAGGCAACCTTTGTGTGAGCTGGGTTAGAGTAAGCGTGGGGGGATTTTCATCGCTGGCATCAGCAGCGTGCTTTCTTGAGAGTGAGGAGATAAGTTGCTGTGGCGTGTTTGAACTTGTCGGCACGCTAAGAGTCTTTCTGCTGTTTGCTAGTGGTTGATTTTTATTTTTAAGAACGTCGTTGAGTTGTGGGTACGAGAGCCACATGGTCCGCATCCTGGGAGAGTGAGGCACAGAGCACATGGATTGTAGGCAAGCCCGAAGCGAGTGACTACAGAAGCCTTGTAGGTGGTCCGAGTTTTCTGTAAATAGTTTCTTCTGTCTTTTTGACCCTGGCAGAAGCAGCTTGTGTAGCCGGGTGGCCAGAGGCCACGGGTGTCGTTGCTGCTAGTATTGCAGCTTGATGCCAGGGCGTCGTGGCACCGTCCGGGACGGTGGGCGCCGATCACTCGGTAAGCTGCTTTGTGCAGCGAGCGCGTAGGGCCACCTGACAGAGCTGATGTCTCCTCGCAGCTGCCTCTTCTGCGCCTGTGCGGGGTGCTTGTTGGATGCCGGTTGTTGTAGAGCGACTCGTTAGGCCTAAGGCTCTGCGGAGCTGCCTGTCGCACGTGTGAAACAACCCGTTGGATCGTGGCGTTGAGGTGTTGCACTCTGCTTCCCTCATTTCAGCTTGCATTGAACAATTAAATTAAGAACAGCAACTTTTGTTCACTTGAATTTCGCGTCTCAACTCGTGCCGATGTCATTGCTAACCGTACTAAACATCGTACCACGTGGACGATGCGCCCATAGCTCCTTTCCCTTTGTCCTACTGCACCGTTCTGTCGAGAGTGTTTTGAGTGAACGCAGCGGGAATGATGTAACCCGTGGCTGGCTGTCTTCTGCATATCGTCTTCGCCGCTGGTCAGGAATGCGGTAGAGGTATCTCAGGCAATGGACATGCCCGTGAACTGAGCAGCTGCCTTCAAACTGGAGCCCTCGTGAGTGCTGCCCGCAACCAGAGGACGTGTCGGCGACTCTCTCGCGCCGACGGCCTCGTTGCCTTTGCGGGTCCGGGACTGAGGTCAAGTCATCGAGCCAGTGCAGCGGTGTCGCAGTGCACAGACATTCTTTAGAAACATTTACACCACATCTGTTGCCTTCTTTCGTAAAGCTTGTGTAGCTGTTTGTTTTAAGTTTTTTTTTTTTTGGCTGGGATATGTGTTCATTTAAGGTTGGCGGGATGTGGGGATGCTATTACCCCCTGTAAAGCTGTTTGCGCCTCATGGCACACGCGCGTCTCGCGGATATGCCGCAGTGAGGTTAAACAGCCGCCGAGCGAGCAGTGACGCTGTGCTCGTGCGGGTTAGAGTTAGTACGGTGGCGCCGGTAGCGCCGCCTGCAGGAGAAGCTAGGTGAGCGCACAGAAAACAGCAGCGAGTTCTTTGGGTTTGGCAGCGTGTGTGGATGGATGTCTTCCACAGTGGGTCTGGGGGGACGATTGTCATGATTATATTGACATGGGTAGAAAACAAAGAGAAAAACAGGAAGAAGTAAGATAAAAGGACGTGTGCCAGATGAAGAAATATAAGAGAAAGAAAGAAAAAGAATACATATTGAAGACGGAATTAAGAAAAGAACAGGAGGAAGAAGAAGCAAGCAAGGGCCACGAGAGGCGACGTGGCCGGCAGACGACAGAGTGCGCTTGGAACGAGAAGAGGCGTGGGCGAGCGGCAGCGGCGGCATGACGTGCGACCCGAGACGGCTAGCAGTGCACCTGGCAAGGACGTTACCCCAGCCTTCGCAGCAACGTCCTGTGAGCTGCGGGAGCATGGCGGAAGCAGAGCTCGGGCACAACGACGTCATCCCCGTGAGGACACGCCAGGCTTCCTACGGCTACACCCCGTAGGCCTCGCACCAGAGTGGACTAGCGGTACAGCCCCTGTGGAGAGCTGACTTCGACGTCGCCTGAGCTACATCGCGGTAACAGCTGACGGACGTACACCGCAACGCTGCGAACATCGCTGAAGCGACGAGCCGTACGACTGACCCCGAAGCAGCAGCTACGTCAGGGCA
>NC_051177.1:47652064-47707571 GCF_013339695.2 Rhipicephalus sanguineus
TTGCTGTAAGATGGCACCGCTTTATGGGCACGTTTCGAGCACGTGTGTCCAAAAACCACATAAACATGGCTTTGTCCACATTGCTGTCCTTCACACTCAAGATAGTTGACATGGTACTGGCAGGAATGTTGAATCACGCAGCGACATCCTTGTTCTTCTCACCAGCAGCGATCACATTGACAATAGACAGCTTGTCCTCGAAAGACGAAACTTTACGCTTTCTCACCGACCTCATTTTCGAAGTGAACAATCTCTGTGAGCAACGTGCATTACAGTCACCGACCGTTTATTCGAACTCAGCGAGAACCTCCGAAAAGTCCGAATAATCGGGAGTCCGAAAAAAAAAGGATTCACCAGAAAAAGGCACCTTTATTGGCCCAGCAGCTGGAAAAAACTTGGCAATGTGCGTCTGTACACGTGCACGCTTACGCACGACCAAGTCGGCCTGTGTTTCAACCAATGTTTGGCCAACCCTGTGGGTCGGCAATAGCACTGCAACGGCCTACGCTAAATCTGCATTTGATGGCTGTGGTGTGGGAAGCGCGTCATTTCGGCAGTCACTGTCCACATGCGCTGGCTCGAGTAGCTGACGGATGATCTCATCGTCCAACTCGGCGAAAACACCCAAGCAACTTCGGATGGTGAATAATCGCTGCTTTTTTTGCCATCATCAGGGCCTTGTAGTTGCTACGTTTTTTCAGTTCCGACGGCGCACATGGAAGTGGCGTCGGAGCAACTTCAGCAGATCAGGCCTTGCACGCCAAGCAACAAACAAGGGAGCGAAAAAGCCAAAAGGGAACGACGTTGGGCTAGTTGATGTTGCAGTGCTCGTGTTGTCATCCTCTCTTTGTCCGAGCTAGGATCCATGTCGTACTCGTACGCCCTATCATTCACCTCAAACGCCGCACCGAGCCGATTCCGATCTTGGCTTGGCATGGCCTGTTTGGCCGTGGTAGCTGTTCAATTGATACTTGACTGCATAGAGTTTCATACAATAACCTAAAGAGGAAACTGGCGCTGCGATTGTTCAACCACCATAGGAATGATGGGACGTACAGGCTTCGGATTGGATTTCGTTAGCTAGCGAACTGTCTACGGATCTTTTTCTACAGTTTCAGTTTCGTTCTTCGCGAGGCGTGGGTAGTGGGGTACGTTTCAAAGCATTCAAGCAGCACCTTTGTTGTTCAAAGAGGCTGAAGACCACTAGGTTTGTTGGCATGCTGCCACGTTGCAGCTTTGCAGGTTGTATCTGACTGTTTTAGCAAAGCGTCGTGCACTCACCGCTGCGCATAGATGTAGCGTCCCATGCCAGTGCAGGAAATTGCATAGAGTTCATGTTTTGTGATAAGCGCTACTTGTCAAAACTCTTCCAAACCAACTGCAAAACGATGGCGAAGCTAAGCAGATGCACCGTCACGCTCCTCTGACTCGGGGCAGAGCACTTGGACAGACGCACCTGGCATCGCAGCAGATGATACGTTAAGTGTTTCTCACTCAATACAGTACTGTTATTTCTATAAATAGATATTGCGTACTTTCGAGGGAAAAACAAGCCTGTTTGTTTTAAGTGTTGTAAAGAAAAAAATTCATTATATTGTGATGCCAAATCTGGAACACAATTACAGAGCAATGCATACCCTGGTGGTTGAACTTGTCCAGGTTTCAGTTCCATCTCACGGTCACGCAAACATTTTTTTAATAAGTTTTACGTACAAAAGAATGAGGCAAGTTTTAATTGGAAATAACTTCAAATCGCTTTGTTTTACACTCGGCAAACAAGCGTCGCGAATCTCAAATAAGCCCGCGTAGACACTAGCGCCAGATTCCCCTCTAGGTATTATTGTAAGAAACTCTATGCTTGACAGACTAAAGCCAAAAGGCAACCATTACAAGTAGCCAACAAACATAGCCTTCGAGATCGGTAATTTCTGCATGGATTTTTGACACTGGCACGATCTCCAGCTATAGCCCGTGCAACATTTCAGTGCTGGCAACCTAGCAAAAATATTGTAAACATGGCTGACAACTTATCATGGCATTCAACGTCGCACTCAATCAGCCAGCCGGAGTCCGAAAAATCGAATGGCGCACTGTGGGGCGTCCGAATTTTCGGTCGTGAGTTTACATTACTTCAATGGGACGAGTGACGGTGCTACGAACGTGTTCAAATAAACGAGCATGTCCGAATTTTCAGCGTCGGAATAAACGGTCGGCGTTTGTACACACTGCTGCCATTGACACTCGTGTTAAGGCTTGCGTCGCGTCTACTCACACAAAATGCAACGACAACAGAACACGCACAAGCCTAAAAAAGCAAAGAAAATCAGGTACCTACAACAGTGACACCTGGTGTCACGATGCGTAAGCGAAAAAAGAAAGGGGAAAAAACTCAGAACTACCACAGAGCGGCGTTACGGGAGCTAGCGGCTTTCATCATAATCATCATCGCGGCACACCGGACCGACTGCTCTGGCTCACTACGTTCGCATGCGTTACTCTTGCAATCGCCGCTTGCCTTTTTTTTAGCAATTGCAAAAGTTATGCATTATTTATCCGAATTTTCGGCAGATCTACTGCTCAAAATAATGAATGATGAACACGGAAAATTCGTTACACCCAGGTCATTTGCCACAACGCCTTTGTTAGACAGAGGTCAAAAATACATAAGCTTCTATGGGGATGGAATTGGGGAATGAAAAAAATTCATTAAATCCAGGAATTCGTTAAATAGAGGTTCGTTACATCCGGGTTTAACTGTATACTGGGTGAACTTGTGCCCAGAATACAAGGAACATATCGGTAAAATGCAGCGGTCGGTCATCGAATCTTACCTTGCCGCTCAAATTACTTCGGTTTTCACACGCATGCCACCGTACATTCCAGAGCAATTGTTATCGCCGGCCGGAATTACAAAGCTCATTACAAAACCTCGTACACGTCCTTTAAATAGAAAATTGTGCTGCTCACCTGATTAGTAATTACTAAACTGCTCTGAAGTCAAACATTTTACGATAGACCTTAACAAGAGACAGAGAACAAACAAGCAGCCCACCTTGAAGCTGCCTGTTCTCCTTCTCCATGCGGATAAGCAGCACCTGCTCCTGAATGGCCTTACGCCACAGGGAACGAAGCTCCTCCCGCGTTCGGCGCACAGCAATGCCAGGGGTGAGTGGCGACTCCCCTGGATCATCTGCAGATTCAATACCCCCAAGTTAGGGTACAGTCAGACCCGACTATATCAAACTGAGGTAAATCGAATTATCCTTTGTATTGAACTATCTTCAAACATAACAATGCTTTAATGTAATTGCATAGGAAAATTTACGGCTACACCGAACAAAAATACCCGGGACACTTGATCTATCAAACATGGGGCAGTGTGATACGCCCCAAGAAATTGGCTTTCCCTCACAAGAAGTTGGCTTTTTCTCGCGGAAGGGGGCTTTCCCGCATGCATTTGGGAGAGTGAGAGGTGTGACTAGACGATCGTATGCAGAGCGAGTAGAAACCATCGCTTGCCATTGCGTGCTTTCTCCCATGATTCCTCATTGTCGCGACCATCGCGCCGGGCCGCCATGCACTTCTCAACTCTTGTTGTTAATGCAATGGCTGCCATAAAACAGAAGAACCTGGCTGTTCTCCGCGAAGCTGGCGATAGTCAACACAGCTGAAATTGGGGAAAAGAAGTCTGACGTCACCGCAGTGTACAGCATTCCAAGAAGCACGCCGAGTATGAAGCAGTGCCGTAAAGTAAACTTCTACATGGAAATTCAAACCCTAAATATGGTAAATTCTGTAAAGTTTTATATAGAATTATACATTATATCGAACTAATTCCCGTTTTTTTAGCGAGTTCGATATATCCAGGTTTAGCTGTCCTGCTGACTTTTGGACGCACACAGATTGCTTGCAAACTACATATCGGTGTTCAAAGGGCACACATTTCTGATTAGATCTAAAATTATGAAAGATGCTGGCTTGTTCTAATATAGATTTGCATACCAAATACATATTTCCAGCTGCTTCTGTGAAAAGGAAAGAGAACCAACAAAAGAATACAAGCAAATGCAATAAAATCACAGAAATACATGATTCAATTAGTCTCATGTACTATGCCATCCTAAGTCTGTTAGACTGAGCAGGCACAGTTCCAGTTCCAGCTTGCTATAATTCTTTGTTCAGCAATTTCTACTTAAATATAAAGAACATACTTTGCACATGGCGTACTTGCAGAAAATTAACTTAAATGCTACAATGTTGATTAGTACTAATATCCAGCTAAACTAGCTTCTGAAGCAGAGCTTTTATTGTTCACCCCCCCCCTTAAAAAACAACAACAAAAATAAACAGCTGCATGCCTTGCACTTGCTTGTACAGTATTTAATTACCCACTTTATGGAAGCTTCACTTTACACAGATTTATGTCTAATCTGCAGAATTTTTCTTTACGTTTGCTTTTACAAGTAGCTTTCAAGTAAAACCAAATTCCCAAAAAAATGTTCAACATGCTAAACCTCTGCTGTAATATAACACAGCCACTAACACCCTGCCTTCTTACACAAATTAAAAATAATAATAATAATAATAATAAAGCTTTTGCAAAGAACTTTGCTGGTAGCACGTGCTTGCAATTCTTTACATCCTGTGCACTCAAGCAGGCAGCGCACTCAGTGATAATAGACACAAAAGCAGAACCAAAATAACAAGTAACAAACAAGCAACAGCTATTGGCCAATGAAGAAGACTGGCTAGCATTCACTTCATTTGATAGCAAAAGGAACTCACCCCCGCTGTGGTTGCTGCTTCGGATGGGCGTGTTTACGCGCTGAAAGATAGACTGTCTGCATGAAGTTTCCTCGGTAGTTGCATCGGTTGGCTCCTCGTCACTCGAAGAATGGCGCCGTGTGTGTCCCACCTTCATGAATCTGCAGAGAAAAAAAAATGGCGTTTCCATGTTTTCAACTGTCAACAGCAACAACAAAAACATTGACAAGGATGTAGATGACGATTACTGTTTTTGGTTTACGGCATCTAACATCTCAAAGCGACTCAGGCTATGAAAAACATCACCAGTAGAGGGTTCCAGATAATTTCAACCACCTGGGATTCTTTAACGTGCACTGAAATCACACAGTATACGGGCCTCTACCATTTCATCACCACCATCATAATCAGCAGCAACCTGACTACGCCCACTGCAGGGCAAAGGCATTTCCCATGTTTTGCCAATCAACTCGGTCCTGTGCTTGCTGTGGCCACGTTATCCCTGCAAACTTCTTAATTTCATCTGACCACCTAACTTTCTGCCTCCCCCTCATGCGTTTGCCTTTGCACTACATGCCATGCCCATGCCCATTTCTTCTTTTTGGTTTTGACTAAGTGTCCTTAACACCCATCTGTTCCCTGACCCACCCTGCTCTCTCCTTATCCCTTAAGGTTACACCTACCCATTTCCTTTCCACGGCTTGCTGCATCATCCTCAATTTAAGTTGAACCCTCTTCGTAAGCCTCCAGGTTTCTGCTCCACAGGTGAGTACCGGTAAGATGCAGCTGTTATACACCTTTCTCTTGAGGGATAGTGGTAAACCATTTCACCTCCATCTAAATGTGACCGCCACAGCCGGGATCGAAACTGCATCTTTCAGGTCAGCAACCAAGCAACGTAACCACTGTTCCATCACGGTGGACGATGATGACTGTCAAACAGTAGCTTCCTAGTAGATATACTGAGGTATACTGCTCCGGCACTTTATGCTTTTAAAGGGGCTCCGAACACCCTTTTTTTTTTTTTCAAAGTCTCAGAAGTGTTTTTTAACGAATAAACATTGCTTACATGTTCACCAGTGGGCTGCGCTTGGGCGTCTCTGGTGTGCTGACAGTGGAGCTGCGTGGCCGCAGCTGCTGTGGTGACGAACTTCGCACTGGGGTGGTTGGGTCACAGCTGCCCTCACGGGAACCCGTAGGCGATGCATCGCTCAGAGTAAGCTGTGCAGATCACCAACCAAATACGGCATCCTAGTCAGTCACACTTCTTTGATTGGACTCTAGCGGTCGTCTCTTCTCTCACGTTTCATCAAAACTTGCCTCAATGCCAAGGCAAAAAGAAATAGACGTGCAGGCTAACCAGAATCACAGACAGTTTGCTACCGTAGACTTTGTCGTGATAAAAAGAAACAACGAAGGAGGAGGCGAGGCGTGCAAATGCATACACTGAACGTCTGCGACATACCATACTGCATTTTTTCTTATCTCATAGTCACGGATTACCAAGGACGGCAAATGACTGTGCTAGAAAGCACTGTAGGTCAGTTGCCACAAGTGAAGGGAACAGAAGAAGTGCAGCACCGAGACAGTTAAATAAAAAAGAACATCAAACAAGAAGCTTCAAGAGCAAAAAATAAAATGAAATCATGCATGACAATGAATGTAGCATTATTTGAAGATATGAAGACATGGCACATGAAACAAATGAGACACGACAGGCACGAGCAGACAAGAAGACAGAAACATGGAGAAGACAACACTGCGAATGATGTCCACGGAACCTTGTGTTAAAGACTATAAGGCGTATCGTAGAATGAGTGGTCCCATGACGATGAATAAAATGTACGTTTACTGGTGCGGTCTGTATTTTTGTCCTGTCATAACTAATTATGTCTGTAAACCATTAAACTAATGTTGCCATAGAAACCTGGAGCTCCAGCAAATAAGGTCTGCTTAAAATCAGTATTAACGTTTCCCACACCTTCTCTTATCTTTTTTTATTTTATTTATATGCTTATTGTTGCTCAACCACCATTACCAAGGGTTTTAGCAGGGTGGAATACAATGCATGGTAAACAGAACATAATGTTTATTTCTTTCAACAGCAACACAAGCTACAACACTAATGATTGCACATCAGGATACACTGATACCTGTACACAAAACATCCTGAGACAGTTATGTAAATAGCATTAGCACCACATGAAAAGGCCACATTGACAGGCCCTTCACTTCCAGTTTGACTAACGTTTAGCACAGCACATTACACCATGATGATTACTCACTCATGTGCCAATAATGTCAGGTGTTACTTTAACTAGCTCATGATCACGTTTAACTTGCGCTAGCTCAGGCAGACGTCAAAAACTGAACCTCTCGTGCAAACACTGGCAGAAAAACTCGTGCAAACACCACAGAGGGCTCGACCTTGAACACAAACAACATGACATGGCACACACAAGCCTCGGCACAAGGCATAAGTTGCTGTGACGAGCGAAAAATATAGCGCAATGCGGCTCACACTGTATGAATACAAATTGGACTGATTCGCCATTCCGTTGGCTTGCAGTAGACAGAAAATCGTGTACGGACATAACATCAGTACGTTATCGCAGCTCTTTGCTTTACTTACTATACGTGAATGCGCCGACTCCACCGGCAATGAACAATGAAGCTGCTGAACAAGTTAAAATCGCGCATGTCCTGCCTACTTAAGGGCCTCGTGATGCCCTTCCGGTTTTGTCCTGCATGGGTGGAAGAAAAAGCACAGGCTTCGTTGGCAATAAGAAAAAAAGTTCATGAGTAGCAGTGCTCGTTTCGCAACTGGCCACCATGGCACACGAGATTACCGCGTCATTCCAGCATGCAAGTCGTATTCTACACCGAACAAGAGAAGAAAAGTAGGGACAAGCTGGTTGAGCTGTTGTGATAATGTAATCAATATAAAGTGTCATTTGTGCTGTTTATTAATTTAAAAAAATAAAACAAACACAAAAATTAATTAGTGGTACAGCTTATCTTCCATAATTACACCTTAGGCCACTCGTTACACAGAAACCCTTCAGGCGATGCTGACCCTTAGGATTAAATTCTGGGGTGCCGATAACATTATGAGGCACACCGAAGTGGGGGACTACGGGTTAATCTTGACCACCTGTGGTTCTTCAATGTGCACCTAAAATTAAGTGCACTAGCATCTTTTCAACTGTCTCCATTGAAACGTAGCTACCATGGCTGGGAATTGAACCCGTGTCCTTGTGCTTAGCGGTGCGATGTGATAGCTGTTACATTCCAGTGGGTATCCTGTCACCCCCCCAAAAAAAGGTTACTGTTAGGTTACTAAAGCATCTTCGGTACGTTCCCACAATGCAGCAAGAAACTGTGACCTATTGAAAAAAAAAAAAGAGGCTTTCATTTCCCTTACTTTAAATGCTTCCTCAGACGGAAGCGTGGCCGATCTTCCACGCCCCTCTCTGCCTCTTCTCTGAAAATGTGCGAGCAAAACAAAACTGTAAGGAAATGTGTGCACTCCTTCCATGAAACAGTACGGCAAGCGACAAGGCTTCTTCTCTCCCTGCACAAATAAAAGGAAAGAAGAAAAAAAAAAGAATTCTCCACCAGCGCTGCCATTTTAGCACATTTCCAGTATACCTAGCGCAATTTTCAGCAACGCTGTCTAGTAGGAAAAGTTTCAGATTTCATCGCAAGGTTATGTTAGGTTAGGTTAGGTTAGATGAAAATCTACATCTACTGTTTAAGGTTGTTGCAGGTTTGGCAGTTCATCCAGCACAGAACTGATGGATCAACTTTGTGACTTCACAAAAGATCATCTTGAACAAAATCTGTGTTAAAAATGCAACTACGTATTCGCAATAATGTCTGTGTGCATACAGAGCAGAAATCGCCACATTTTTTCTCATTAATTTCAAGAACAACTTCGTTAAATCGTGTTTGGTGGCAAAGTTAGTTTCATTAATTCGGGTTGATGACAACATTGAACTGCATGGGTACTTGCTGAAAAATGGAAATTTCTTCGTTGAATCAGGAACTTCATAAAATCAGGTTTTATTAAATCAAGTTTTAACTGCATTAAGTACAGTGGGTGATGGTAACAACAATACTAACACAGTAGAAGAGAGGACATAATATAGGTCATCCATGCATAACTTTCAGTTGATTTGAAATGGCTTATACAAAACGTAACGTGGCTTTAGCAAATGGCATAACAATGAAGCTACAGATTAAAGGCCTAACTTTGCTCGGCATCTAAGCAAAACAGAAGAAAGATCCATTCGCGAGAGACAAAAAGTTAATGCGTCAAGACATCTGTCGAGCAGCGAAAGTAACCAAACTCCCACACCTTTCAGGCAATGCAGAGACGGCGATAGCGTTGTTAAAAGATTACCAACGAAGCCAGTCACCTGATCCACCACCACAGTAAACCTAGAACACATACACCAACTACATCCCAGCTCAGGCTATCATCAGTGCTCCAGCGGGCTCTAGAGTCAGTCTACAGTCATGCTAGCGTTCTTATGCTCCCAAGATGACAATAAGGACCCAAGATGACAAGTGTGAGAAATACTCCTAGGCATTTTTTAAGTAAGAATCACAAGAGTGCTCAGAAGCAAGATCTAATGCATAATCAACAAAAACCAAAAAGAATGCTGCATTCTTTATAAGTGCATGCTAAGAGCGCCACATGCATCAGAAGCCCATTCTTTGCTGCCAAAAATTTTTGTTTTCCATCTTATGACCAAGTTTCTCTACTTTTTTTAAACAGTTTTTAACAGAAAAGGCATTCTGGACATAATTTAAAATCATATGTCTTTACAGGCTTTAGAGTTCTAAGGTCACAAGTCATCAATGCTGTTGTAACTCATCTAAGTCATGTGTCAAGGAAATAGGTGTGGTATAGAAAATGAAGTCATCTAATGGTGCCTTAAAAAAAAAAAAGAAAAGAAAAGCCTATCAGTAGCTTTAGACATGGGAGAGCTTGATTCACTTGTAATAGCAATGAAAAGTGTAGTACCGTAAGGTGGGATCATTCTTCAAAGCTAAGTATTCCAATAAAGATAGACAGCATGGTGTGGCCTTGTTAAACTAAGATATATAACTTATTATTGACAATGTCCCAAATGCAACACGGCTTCCACATAGCGCAATGCGGCTATATGTGAGCTCCCAATGTCATCTTGCAGGACAATAACTTGGCTTTAACTCGCTTCCTTTGTCCAAAAACTGCCAGAGTAGTATTACTTTTTCTCGATATTTATAAGCTTTACGAAATAACAAGCTTTATTTAAAAGGTATGGCACACAAATATTACTTAAAAAGGCAGAGTGGGTTGTATCACTTTAAAGAAAAAGAAAGTGGCTTGTGGTAAGCTGAATCTGCTGACACCTAGCAACGATTCCAGTGACAAAATTCATGGGCAAAATGTGCAAGCTTTTCCATTCCAAAGTCTGTGCTGAGCAAATCATCGCTGTTTACAACATGCGGCATAGAATCGGTGATTTCGTCAATGGCAATCAATAAAAAGCAAATGCCCAAGCTTGTCTGGGCAAAGAAACGCTAGTTCGCTCTTTATCTACTAAGGCTTGTCCAGTTTTCATTAAGAGTGTGGTGCAGCTCAACTTCAAGTTCCATCAACCAGAAGCGTAGCTTTCTGCCTACGGACTGAGAGCTTCAACCTTTACTGCCAGAAGCACTTGAGAAGCAACATGAGCCTGCTAGGTGTAACAGAGCCTGTTAGGCATTCATCTGTGTCACTTCTTGTGTTTGTCTCGTTGGCGCCTTATTCCTTCCGTTAACATGAACCAACTAGCCCAACAAGAAGTTCTGCCTGCTACTAGCAATTCCACACGAGTTCAGTACAGAAACAGTTCTTCGATAGCAACCAGAAGTATAGAACAGGTAGCTTGCAGAGCAGACCAAGAAAGAAAATGCAGACCAAGCAATTTGATACGAGAATATGAGCATATGTCCCAAGCAAAACAGCAAGCGACTTGGGGTGCAAACGTGCGAAGAAATATGGTCAGCAACAAAAGAAAGCTTGGCAGATGCTTGACCTTCACTTTCAAGAGTAGAATGCGATAGCGTAATCAGGCACCGTGCGCATCACCGTGCACACGCATCACCTTGCCGCAAGGAAACAAACGTCTGTGCGCATAGCACTGCCCGTTTCAAACTATCCTAGAATGCTTACTGCGAGTACTACTGCACAGTGCCCACTACGCCATAATTCTTCCTTTTGCAAATCAGCCAAGGGCCCACTAAGAGTCCATAAGGCAACACACAAACCTGCGCAACTGCTCACTTTGTTGATGCTTTTGCTGCTGATGATGATTAAATATGTTTGAGCGCTCTGTATTCGGTGGACCTTTGAAACACCCATTCATGGTGCAATTCATATATTTTGATGCCTGGCGCGACTCTACCCTTCTGCCACGCAACATTACATGCGTTAAGGAGACTGCTCCCACTACATGACATTCATATCAGTGTTTTTTTCCGAAGCAGTTTCAAGCAATGGCGTGGCTCAGTGGTAGAACACTGCTTGCCATGCAAAAGCCCTGGTTTCAATTCTCACTCGAACTGAATATTTTTATTACTTATTTTATTTGCATCTTTCTAGATTTTTCGCTCACAACCAGCAACACTGACACCGACACCGAAATTTCTGCGAAACGATCTCTTTAACGCAATCGCATTAAAAGAATAGAAGACATATCATTAGTCGCCACCAAGACCCAAAAGAAAAGTAGCTCCTGCTACACACCGCATGAAAAGCCACGACATGCAAACGTAAGGCGGCGCACATTGCAAGGCTCATGCAATGCATACGCCATGTCAAAACGTGCCCATTTAAGCTCTAAGAAGCACCTCTCAACATGCATCCCACCTTTAGAATGGTGTCGAACGAGTTTGTGATGGACTTTTGGCCTTTTCCTTGAAGCTATCGAACACAAATGATGGTGCCTTCAGGTCCAGCAGTCCCTAGAAAGTAAAGAGGGCCAAACTTGACAACCGACACCTTCATCTATTGAATAAGTTGATGAATAAAATTAATTTGCTATTTTTTAACTGTAGCTGGATCCAAATGTAGGTTTATGCATCCATACTCTGGTACTTTATGTAAGCAGGAAATGCAGAGAACAAATTCATAATAAGTAAAATTCATGAGCCAAGGTCAGCATACTCGGGTCAAGTCTCTAACAATTAACAAAGACATAACAAATTATTGAATATAATGCAGTAATTCTAACATTTGCTTGGTTATCCTTCACTTCGATGAGAATCCTACTGCTCTAATATGTAATGAGTGGATGTTGTAGCAGAAGGCTTCAAATTATTTGAATATTTATGGTTACTTAACATGCATATTGCTCCCATAAAGAATGCAGCTGCAATGGCGAGAAATGGAACTCATTTTCAGTTGCAGAATGCCTCAGCTACTGAGCTACCATGGTATGTATTTCCATACTATGGCATTGACATAGTGTAAGGAATAAACGGAATACACACAATCGTATGAATCAAAGCATCACTTGAATCAAATAAATTGTTGATAAACAACATGGCAGACATTCATAAATAGTATGAGAACCCAGAGAAGCTGTCTGCATGTGACATGGCAAAAGGCACCGCAGCCTTCTATGTAAATAACAAAGCTTTGCTTAAGCATTCTTTGTTTCATTTGTGTACAGTCAGCCCTCATAAAAATTGGGGAACGCTTAAGCTTCGCCTTTAAGAGTTGAACACGATAGCGATATCCGGCTCCATCCTCATCGTGCTCTGTTTCGCCTGTCATTATAATCAGTCACCTGGTCTCACACACACGCACGCACACACTCGACATACCTATAGTAAAGGTAAAGGTTTCCGCCCTCTGCAACAGCACTTTTATGACAAGTGTACCCACTATGTGTGTGTAAAACGATGCGCACACTAATGTGTATACCGTCTGTAATGGGTGGCATGCTTTAAACCAGCAGCAATTACGCATACGTTTTTGAAGTTGCGATGCACCCACTACGTGTTCGTAAGAGAATACGCGCAGTAATGTGTATGCCTTTTGTAATGGGTGGCCGGCTTTAAAACACCAACTCGTTATGCAGTTCACATGGTGTGACGCCCGATGGCAATATATACGCTTGTAACCCGTTTTACTGCAATATTACCTCTCGTACTGTGACACCTGTACACAGGACGTGTATGTTCGTGAAGCATTGAAGTTAATTTCAGTGCAGTTCCAAGCAATGGAGTGGCTCTGAGGTAGAACACCTGGTTGCCACACATGCGGCCTGGGTTCGATTGTCACTCTAACCTAAGATTATTTTATTATTTATTTTATACAAGATGATGATTTTTTGCTCACAACCAACGACACCGACACCGACAATGGAACTTCTGCGGAACGAGCTCGCGTTAAAAAGTTGCATCCAATGCAGAAATGGTTTTCCTACAACTGATATTCATAATAAGCACTACTCAATATACCTGTGGTCGTGATCTCAAGATTGGACTGAATTTCACTGCTTTATTCTGCCCTTGCTAGTAGGTGACAGGTTTCAAAACAAACCTGAATGAGTTACCCAAACTAATTTGATTGCAATTGTCATTTTCCACAAATGGCAATGAAATATTGTTACATGAAAACAACACAGGCAGGAACAAATTACGTGGTACGTAATTACGAGCGTAACAAGCAATGGCCAAGATTAAAGCTAGCCCACATAAAACAGGGCGCATCGTCTTCTTCAGTTCCTCCAGACGCTGCCATGAATGCGTCCCATTACGCTGACATCTAATCTTCTTCGACTGGATGAAAGTATCCCTGAACAGGGAATGTTGCTGGACCCAGTATTTTGACAAGTGCATTTGTTGAAACGTTACTTCCGATGACACTCCTTGTTCAAGAATTTTTCTCATCTCTTCAAGCCTCCATATTCTCCTGAACTTGATTCTTGTTTCCATCTTCTTCGAATGTTACACAGTATGAGCCCTACTGGCAGAAGCATAATTCCAGCGGGTCTAAAGGGCCACAGGAGAGGGTAACAATAAAAACCCCAGCATAGCAGAGAGGTGACGAAATTAAATACAAATGTCATTCAATGCGAATGACGCTAGGCATTGCCGTCTGACCGAGATAGAGGCTGTACGGAGCTGAACCCAAAACGCACTCACCTCAGACTTCTGCGCATGGCAGTGCTTAGTCTGCTTCTGCTCATACAGGTTCCGCAGCAGCATCATGTAAAGCTCATTCTTGTCCTGCACTGTCCTGCAGTCATTCAGCTGCATGCAAACAAAGCACACGTTTTCAAACCACTCAAGAAAGCTGCTGTATAAGCCAGACCTAAAAAGTAAACTGCTGGCATTCACTACAGTAGAACCCCGCTGTTACGTTCCTCACTGCTGCGTTTTCCCGGCTGTTACGTCGTTCTCCGCCGGCCCCGGCATAGCTCCCATAGGATACAATGTATTGGGAACCCCGCTGTTATGTCGTAACTGTCGGACCGTTCCCGTATGATACGTCGCGAAGTGCGCCCGGAGCCGACCGAGTGACTACCAAAGAGAGCGGCCATGGCGCATTTTCACGCAGCTTGGCCTCGTTTGACCGTAATATTAGCCGCATGAGAGGCGCAAACAACAGAATCTTTCAATTGATTCAAACGAAAGCATGGCCTTCGAGATTCAAATTGCAAACATGGCGTCTATGACGTAACTGCTCGCGTAAGCAAGGCCTTCGAGATTGGCATTTACTATTGACAAAAGCATAGCCTCTGAGATTTGCATTGCACAAACATGGCGTGTATGACGTAATTGCTTGCGAAAGCAAGGCCTTCGAGATTGGCATTCACTTCTGCCATCGCGTTGGCGTAGACTCATCATCATCGTTATTTGTCGGAGAACGGGAGGAGTTCGAGCTGGTTGGAGCTCGCACGGTCGTGCGTGCGGTTCGCGGTCGGACTCGCCGCGCCGGTCATGATTGCGTGTGCTTAGTTCTTTCATACCTACAGCTGTTGGTGTTAAAAAAATCACATACGTTGATTACATTTCTGTGGATGAGGCCGTCCTAAGCTCCGCGTTTCTATCCATCGACTAGATCGCGGCTGAGCGCGCCAATTTTCGTGCTGCTCGTAAGAATTGAAATAAAATTCTGTACCACTAAATATTTTGCCGTTTTTCCTGTTTTTCGGCTCTTACGTTTCCCGTCTCTTACGTTTATTTCCTACGGTCCCTTCAAAAACGTATCAGCGGGGTTCTACTGTATTTGGCATTATTTCACAATTCTGAAGGCAACCTCAGAACCAATGTCCAGTAAACAATGAAAATGTGCCTGTATAGAATCTTCACCATAAAACCAGTTTTACATAGCGCGCACCAAACCTCCCTCACCTGGTATCTGGCGGCAATGATCTGTTTGTCTGAGTCGGACAAGTTGTGAATATACTTCTGGATGGTGGTACAACAGTCCTCCGGGGAAAGCCCTAACGAAAGGCAGAAAGAAAAATAGTTTTTACATCTTGCCTGACCTCTCATTACAGGCTCTTAATATTCGAGGTGCAGCCCAAAAAGAAAAGGAGCACACAATGTCTCAGTGTACAGTAAAAACACCAAGCAGATCAGAACTGCAACAAATTTAGCAAGGAGTTAACACCAGCACTCATGACTGGGGATTAAGATGAAGTCAGTTGCAAAAGGAAATGATCACAAAAGATTCACATTCGTTTTGGCACATTTAAACGATTTAGTACCTGATTAACTAATTAAAGTACTCATGCCTTATCACAACTTTGTGCAGAGGGTATTTCAGCCACACAACAAAGAGCTCTTTTGAGTGTGGCAAGGCGATTAATTTTCTTCTCTTCCTAACCTGAGCTGCATAAGCCTGGGCAAGCCTACACTTCATTCTGAATAAGCTGCAATGTGCCTCAGTTGTAATTAATTTCATATGTATACTAATTAGGCAGTAATTATACAGAAATGAAGATATGAAATTTAATTACAAAGCCTGGTGACAGCTAACCCAAGTTTCAAACACCAGTCCTAAATGGAACTTTTTGGCAAGTTATCAATACGTAGTGGACTTGCACAGAGAAACAGGGGCAAAGGTCAAGCATGAGAATGAAAACTGGCAAAAGAAAGATAGCACTACATTTGAATAAATAACGACAAAATCGCATCACATCACAGTAACCACGTGATCCTGCACTGCATGGAATTACTGCACATACCTTCCAGATCAAGGCAAAGTTTGTGGAATCGATGCATGGGACAGGAATCGCACAATGACTGCACTGCGGAGCCACCTTCCTTCTGCACATGGTTCTGGTGTGCACAGCGAAAGGCCTGCTTTAGCGTCTGCATTATCTCGTTCGCCTGCAGCCAAAACCATTTCAGTTAAATAGAGCAAACAGCAAATCACTGACTTCAATCGAAAACATTTGAAAACTGCACAAGGTACACGTAACGTACGTGTCAGTTAACAACCCTAGCCAGTGTACACTGCAGTTATGTTAAATGCTAAGTAACTCCCAACTTAAGGGAATATTGAGACAGACAAGGCTGGAAACTACCCTAGTGAGTATTGCAATTAGGCCATTTCTAGCCACTCTTTCGCTGTTATTTACCTGCATTGCAGTTGTAATTTTTTGGTTCCATTGTATATTCCCTTATCATCTCAATGTAATGCATTTTCCACGAGTTATTTACAAAAGTGTTACTGTACAGAACTACTACTTATGCTTGTAGATATCGCTGCATTTATAGACAAGCTAAAGCACTTTTATAGATGTTATTGGACTTGTTCATGTTGTTACGTTTTTGTTACTTTGTCAAGGTGCCGGTAGTCCATGCAGAATCGCCACGAGCCGTCTTTCTTTTTCACTAAGACAACGGGGGACGCTCATGGGCTGCATGATGGTTCGATGATGTTCTTGGTGAGCATCTTCTTGACTTCTGCTTGGATCACTTGACGCTCTGCGTATGACACTTGGTACGGACGCCTATGAACATGAGCGGCATCGCCAGTACTATTTACATGATGTTTCACGGTCGTAGTTTGTGCCAAAGGATGGTCGTGAAGATCAAAAATATCATGGTACGAAAAGAGAACGCGGTAGAGGTCGTCAGCGTTCTTTGGCGGCAGATCTGGCGCAATCATTCTCTTCAGGTTGTCGAGAACAAATGCGGCGGACTGCGAGGGTTCGGTGTGTTTGGTAGTAGTACCATCCTCCAACGGAACTGATGCTATCGAGGGATTGTCGAAGGCGCTAATATGTGCCAAGGAGATCCCTCGTGACAGCACTTGCATTGTCAAGCCAAAGTTGACCGCTGGCAAACATGTGCGACTGGATGTAATAGATAAAACAGAAGGAGGCACTGTAATACCTTGGTGAAGAAGAACATCCTTGACAGACAGACAAGACAAACAGACAGAGAACTTTATTCAGGTCCCGAGGAACTGCGTTGTAACAGGAGTCGCAATGTACTCGCAGTCGAGCACTGGTGAGGATGGTACCAAGTCAACGTAGGTCAGAGCTGTGGGTGGTAAGCGAATGATGTCTGCGGCGGTTAGGCGAAGGCGCAGGGGGATCTGGAAGAGGAAGGTCAAGGTGGAGAGTACCGGTAGAGCAGTCTATGAGGGCTGAATGGGCAGAAAGGAAGTCCAAGCCTAGAGTGATGTCGTGGAGGCAGTGGGCGAGTAAGGTGAAAACAACGATGGTAGAGCCACGGCCGCTAAATAAAAAAGAGGTGCGGCCTGCCGAATGGGTGTGTTTTCAATGGGGAACGCGTGACATGCAGAGTCTTGAGGCGCTACCGCGGGGGCGCTGCACATCGGTAAACAGCGGCCGCTAGTAAGCGAAAGCTCGGGGCGTTGGCTCGGGCACGGCTCGGGCGAGCGCAAGCAAACGCTCTTGCTGGAAATGAGCAGCCGTACGCTTGCTTACAATGTAGAAAGGGGGCGGGTTTTTTGTTGCGTTGGCTCTATTAGTGAGTGCTTAATGTGATTGGACATTTCACCATAACTGCGATGCCCAAGACCTGTCGCCGTGGTGGAGATCGGTAACTGCGAAGAAGTCGCACATTCACTTGATTCACTTCAAGCAGTACGACTTCAAGGTAGAGCGCAAGGTGCTGCGACCGACAGCCGTGCCGACCATATTTTCATCTTTTCCAGCTTACAAGCTAGCTACATCCTCATTGAAAGGTAGACCACTTGTTCGTGTTTTGCCTACTCCTTCCATATCAAACAGCAAACAATATTAACTCGACGAGTGCCAAAGCTCAAGAAAAGAAGTTGTCAATCCCTTGCGTGCAGATGTTGCTGAAACAGAAAGCGTGGTGAGTGGAACGATGTCGAACGCGGAAGGATTATCTGGACTGGCCAGCCGCCTACACAGCCCTGCCGTGGAGGACCGCGTTAAAACACGGGAGTTAAAACCCAATGAACCTCATGTTCGGTGGGCAGCGCTGTGTGTCCTTCCGCGATTTCTTGTTTTCGTTTTTCATCTGCGCTGTTTCTTCAGGACTTGAGTACGCGCCAACTCGCCCAACTTGACGTTTTGGTACAATATGTAGGCAAGACGTTTGCATTTACTGTGTTTCGGTAATGTAGTTCAATGGTAAGAACTCGTGTTTGAATCGGGTGTCATTTAAAAATGGCACTTATTAGTGCAATCCGAAGCAGATATACACTAGATTTAGCAGTATATACGTGGGAGATATTCTATGTCACGCTAGTTTATTTTGAAGAGCAGAAAGTAATCACGCATCTCTAAAAAAGCCCTGCAATGAGGAAGTCGTCGACGCAGATAACAAAAGCTAGAGCATTCAAACGGCTGAGGACATCAACGAACAGCAGTGGACCACTTTTGTTCCCAGTAAAAGAAAAAAAAAAGAATGATTGTTCAATAAAGTTTTATATTCATCCATCTACCTTTTGGCAGCGGCGCTGTACAGCACGCTTATAGGTGTGTCTTCATGGTAGCATGCCCTTCTCGCGTATAGTAGCAATAACCGCAAAGGAAACCATACTGATACGTCATCTGGCATGTCTTGCATGTAAATAGCCGAAAGGAAATCACAGGTCAACATGAGGCGACTGTAATGACCACTAAAACGAATGCACGCAGCCGGCTGGCCGCCTGTGCGAGCGGGTTTTCTTTACCGTTGTGCAACGCTGTGGCGGCAGGAGCAAGAAGCAGTGCTGTCACCGGCGCAAAAAAGTGTACGGCAGGCTGTACCTCTTTTTTATTTCGCGGCCATGGTAGAGCGATCGGCAATGTCGACTCGAGTAGTACACATGCCAATTGCACAAGCTGTTCCGCCGTCGGCGACACAGACAACTGGTTTCGCGGGTGGTGGTAGGACTTTCTTCAGGCGAGTCCGAAAATTAGCGCTCGTCACAGATAAATGGGCTCCCGCGTCAATTAGAGCACGAACAGGAACACCGTCGATGTGTACTTCAATGAGGTTCATATTGGTCGAAAGGGTCAGTAGAGGATTTGGCAGCATTGGGAGCAATGCAGCGGTACCTCCGGGCACTGCACCATCTAGTTTTCCGGTTGGGAGCGTGCGTTGAAGCTTGGCGAATTGGAGCAACGGGGCTAGGGTGAGCGGGACTGCCGGCGTAGGGGCGAAGGTGAGTGTGAGTACGGGCGGCTAGGAGCAATAGATTCAGTGGCAGCGTGATCTGTACGTGCTATAGAGGGATGGTAAGAGCCATTGGCGCGGTGGTAGCCAGTGTACGTGCACTGTGCAGGAGAGTTCCAGCTACTGCAGCAATGACGAGAGATGTGTCCAATCCGGTGCCAGATGAAACAGATGGGCCTGTCATCAGCAGTGCGCCATTCAGTGTTGCGGAAACGTGGTTGGAACTAAGGCGGTGAAGGGGGTGCAGTCGGAGGATACAGCCGAGAGTCCACGTGATTTACCGAGCAGACAGAGTAGAGTCCCATGCTGGCAATCTCCTGACGGACAACTGCCTGAATCATCGAAACCAGAACTGCAGGGGGAGAGCAGGTGCTGGGCTCGCAGATAGCCAGATAAACGGCTTCGATTTCTTGTCGCACAATTCGGGTAACGTTGGCATCATTGCTTGTAGAACGGGGAACAGCGGCACAGGACGACGTCAGCACGATGTTAGGTAAGCGAGCAAACTGCTGAATAATGTGCTTGCTTTTAGCGAGTTCCAGGCGACGGCATTCTTTCATGACCGCATCAACAGTGCACACGTTATTGAAGACGAGCAGGTTGAACGCATCATCAGCGATACCCTTGAGAATGTGAGCAACCTTGTCCTGTTCCGTCATGTGCAAGTCAACTGCACAGCAGGGAGCCAAGACATCTTTGATGTACATCCCGTACGGCTCTGTTGACGTCTGCATGTGGGTCGACAACGCCTTTTTCGCAGCGAGCTGGTGACCATCAGGGTTGCCGAACAACTCTCGTATCTTCTCTTTGAATATATCCCAACTTGTCAGCTCAGTATCATGCGTCTCATACCACACTCGCGGGGTGCCGTCGAGATAGAATAGCACATTGGCAAGCATGAGAGTAGGGTCCCACTGGTTACCTGTGCTGACACGTTTGTAAAGGCTGAGTCACTTATCCACGTCTTGCCCATTGGCGCCAGAGAAAACACCAGGGTCGCAAGGAGCGGTGACGTTGATGTGCGTCACATTGGCACATTTTCCAGAGCCGTGTTGGAAGGCTCAAGGTGGCGTCCACTGCGAAGCTTCGTGACGAAGGGAGGTACCCAGCACCTCCACCAAAATGTTACGTGAAGAGACGAAGACTAGAGGCTGTAAACAAGTGTATTTACAGGAGAGTATTCGGGCAAGGCAGCGGCACGCAACAGTCTCCAAATCGTCGTCATCGTCGTCTTCTTCAGCATAATCATCTTTTGATGGCTGTCCACAGCAATATGTTTGCTGAAATGTAACAACAAAAAAGAGGGCCTGCGCATTGACCAACACAGCAGCTTACTACAGGAAACAACTACGGCACCTCTTGGGCTTGTGTTCTGGATTCTGCACATATTCCATCCACGAACACATGGAAATCGTATCAAGCGAAGTCAGCTCTTAGGAGTGATAAGCATATACTTAAATGCTATTATAAATAAAAAACAATAAGCGCAACTAAGAACAAATCCAAAAGCCTGCTGCAATGACAGGGTGAGAACGATAGGCCGAAATGTGCTCGTAGTAGGTAACTATGGGCACCCTAATGTATTGAGCCTCCTAATCAGTCCATCAACCAATGTCACACTCACCACTTGGACAGAGGAGCACTTGAAGATGTAAGCGATGTATTTGTCAGTCGAGGAGAGTGAGGAATCGCGGCAGTTGAAGCCGAAGTGGTCGGCATACTTGATGCCCTGGTAGCAGCGCGAGATGTCGGTGAAGGGTCGGCTCACTAGGATCTGCTTGCGATCGGTGCTGAGCAATCGCAGCTCCCTCTGCATCACTAGCAACAGCATGGTGCGATTGCTGCGCCGCTCAGACTGCAGAAGTCGACGGAGATCCACGGCACCCCCACTGCTCACACGCGGCCGAAACGTTGGCAGTGACGTTTGCTTCGTAGGTCGAGGCTGGTCGCCGCTCACTGACCGCACTCTTGCCGATGAGCCACGGGTCGCACTTGTTGCAGCTAAGAAAGCAAAAAATATTTAAAAAGAAAGTGAAAAGGATCATACTAATAATGCACCCAAAGGCTTTCTCTCAAGGAAAGCACATTTCATAGGCTGTGAGCATACGAAGCTACCACATCACCCATATGACTCAACTCTTCTAGGATATTTGGAAATAATCAACATCTTCTTGACAGCAATACAAAGCTGCTTGGAGCAACTCACTACAGAACAACACATTGGCTGCACTGCAAAGTGATTCCCAGTAGACAGATACGATTCTGCATAATACGTTTTTGTTTTTATTCCCAGCCAACGTCCCTTGGAAATACTGCATTTTTATGCGTTTAGTTACGGTCACATTTTTGCCCAATATTGGATAATACAACCGCGAAAGATCTTGACCATTATATCTAGAAATCCTACGCTTATTCTTCAGTATCATAGCTTCTTATATTACTTTTCAAAAAAAATTTACTCCTAGACATTCAAAAGAAGAAAGTGCAGCGCAAATTGACCAGATACTCCAATGTTGCTCAATAAAAGTGAGTTGCTGACGGAGTATGCATATCTTCCTCCCATTTTTAACCTCTTTGGTTAATACGATTTTCGCATAATATGTATTATTTTCCGTTTCCCGTGAAAGACATATCAGCGAGATTTCACCGTGTAAAGCTGCCTTTCATGTGAGACCGTTTGCCAAGTTAATAGCAGTGTAGTCATTTTTGCAATCAGCACATAATAGCACAGTCTGATCGTATATTGTGACATGAAAAATGTAAATGTAGCTCCCGTAGTGAAACCATGCACAAGAAACAAGTCACAGCACGTGTGACTGGCACTTCACTGAAAGCATCACTAGTCCTGCCATTATATAGGCAAATTTGCAACGCAACATTTGACAGTTATGAAGAAGTTCATAACATGTGATCATAACACCGCTGGTCACAAATGCCACTCACAAGGGTAGCACTCACCATTCTGCAGCTCTTGGCAGAGTGCCTGGCGAGACTGGGTATCCAGGCTGTGTGTGTGTGTGATTAGCGTGTGCGGTGGTGGTGCGAGCAGTGAGGCGCCACCTCCGCTGCTGCTAATGCTGCCACCACCACAGCTGCGCAGGTCCTCGAGCAGCGCTTCCCGAGCATCCGCATGGTTACCCTCGGTGATGTTCTCCAGGGAGCTGCTCACACTCTCGGCACTTGTTGCGCTTGACACGACCTGAAACATCGTTTGGTCTACCTCGGCATTTTTTTTCCTACAACTAACAAGGACAAACAACTGCACACTGCGTCGCATTGCAACAACCAGGCATCACAAAAGTGTCCAACGAACCTGACTGCTCACTTCCGACCCCTCAATCACTACAGTATGTAGTCCTGCAGTGACTTGTCCCCAATCAAGGACCCAGTCACTTATTTGCCCTTTGACTGAGCACCTCCATCAAGTGAATCACTGTTAAATAATTATGTGCATAGTGGCATCCAGTGTGTTACAAGTCACATTTTATACACATAAGAAGTATATTTTGAGACTGGTCACGTTTTGGCCCAAGTTTCTGTCCCTTTCCACTATTCAGCACTTGTACAAAATGTGTGCTAGTTTTAGTACCCATCACTTTTGTTTCAGCGTAAAATTACAGTTAAATCGAGCCATGGCTCCCTTTTAGACTGCCCTCCTACATATGTTAGGTGTCAGAAATATGTCCTCGTTTCCCAAGGAAATAACAGAAAGGTCACATACATTCGAAAATTTAATGTGATCGACAGTGGCCAAACAAGGGAAGCCTCAGCCTAGAGGCAACCTCTGGACAAGAGAGATTGGTTTTAGTCAAGGCAAGAACAATAGTTTTCCTAGGCATTGCTTGTAAAGCTATCTATTTCCCCAGAATGATAAGCACAAGTGGGTATGAGATAAAGTTAGAGCTCAATAAGATGAATAGATACGTTCAAAAGGAGTGATTAGTCGTGACAACAAAAAGAAGTAAGGGGAGTAGTGACAAAACAAAAGAAAGAAAGAGCAGAGAACCACTACACGTAAGCAAGCACTGTCAATCTGGGGAACTAAGTGGACTTAAGATTCAGAGAGAGTTGAAAAAGTGTCGTAAAGAAAGAACATAGACACACACAAGAGTTGTATCAAGAGCTATCCAATTAAGAGACAAATTGTGAGTAGAAAAAGAAAGCAAATAGCACAAATGTATTTCATGTTTAGAACATATCTCAGTTGTTAAGACACTTGCACTTATCACAGCTGTGTGACTGACCGTGGGACCTTCACTGGTGGCCGGGTGCAGGCTGGCTTCTACAGCCTGTCGTGCCCGCGCTCTCTCGACAGCATCGTCTAGAAAGTTGTGCGCACTCTGCTTGGACGAACCCTTGATCTTGCCCACGTACAGCACCTCAAACTGGTGTACTCCGCTGGCACCTCCTAAGTCAGTACAGCTGCCTGCTCTTGCAAGCGGGGCGCCGGCACCATGGTGCAGCGACAGTTCCTTGCTCACCTCCCGAACTGTCATGAACAGCTCCACCACCTGTACCATACATGCATGAGCGTCAGCCAAGGAGCAGTGGGTCACTGTAACGGAGGACTAATGACTGTGCAACAGGTTCAACAACACTTTTCATCAAAGCAATTTCTTAAAGAAGCAGTACTAGGAAACAATAGGCATAACATTAAAGGGCCCCTAAACAACGTGTGAAAATACAAAGGATGAAAACATTATTGTTTCCTGGCATTTCCCGTGTTTTCGACACAATTCGATATGCCAGCAGTCTGTTCATGTGACATCATGAGGAAATAAGCTCTCAATTGGTCCATGTACAAGGGATATCAGTTGCAAGTTGTCTCCTACCCTGCTTTTCCACGCAGTCCCACACCAGTTCTGCCATGTCTCAAACGACTATCATGTGCGATCGACTTATTTCAGTCTGTTTCATGCGTTTTCGACAGCAAAAGCGGAGATAACAGCACGTAGCCAAAAAGCACGAAATCCTGATAGGCTCAATGCTTAGTGCTGACATTGTCCACCTGTTTTATGAAGAAATAAGTGGTAAAGAGACAGCGCCTGTAGAAAGGGCAGTGAAGGCGATAAAGAAACCACTCTCCCATCTTGGAACTTGTAGTGGTTTAAGGACCCTTTAAGAGACAGGAAAGTGTGTCAGAACGCTAACAGGGATGACTGATATCCTACTTGACGTTGGCAGAAAGTTACGTGGTGTATGAAATTCGGAAATTTGTGGGCATCAAATGAAATCGGCTAGCACAAGACAGGGTCGATTCGAGATCATTGGGTGAGGCCTTAGTCCTGCAGTGGACATTAAATAGCCTTATGATGACCAACAGACTACACTCCCAGAGACAAAGATTGTCTGTGAAGACCAGGGGCGCAGCCAGAAATTTTTTTCGAGGGGGGGGGGGGGGGTTCAACAATACTTTATGTATGTTCTTCGTGTGTGCGTCTGTATTTGTGCGTGTATGTATATGCAAGCAAAATTGAAAATTTGCCCCCCCTGACGTAATGGACGTGTTTGAGAAGTTACTTGTGCAAGATTTGTATAGAGTGCAGATAGTGCATGATACCAAGCATGGGTGTCGGGAGGGGGTGTAAAAGGAGCGCTTGCCCCCCCCCCCCCCCCCCCCCCCTCAAGCCATACCAGCAATTGTCCCCCACCCAAGCTACACCAGCGACCCTCCCCAAGCTGCACTGCAACATGAGTTTGCCTCCCACCCCAAGACAAAATCCTGCTGACGCCCATGATTCCAAGTAATCACATTTCCATATTATGCTACATGGCAAGTCATGCGAGGGAAAACAAGAAAAGGAGCTTGCACTCCAAGAATTTGAAATTACGAGTGCCAAAATGGGCAGAAATTTGGTAAGAACGAATGTAAAAGCAAAGGTGTCACCAACACCACATTAAAAACTCAATGCCATCACCTGGTCACTGCTAGCTGTTTATCAATAAAGAAGGATTACACTGTTTTCGTGCAAATACTCGGCATGAGAGCTTGTGTAAACTTTACTGCCTGAGAATGGTCAATATCAGCAAAAGCTTCAAATGTGTGGCATCACATCGATGTCATCGTGCCCCAGTTCAGGCACAAGACAGATATGAGGGTGGCCTGCAGCTGCGCTCTTTACAAACTCCTTTCTATTTTCATTCTGCTCTGCCTTCATCAAAAGTTCAAATGCTGTCACACTACTGTACTTGCTAATACTTGCCACTCAGTTTGACAAATTATTCCCACAGGCCAGCTTCTACATCGAAGTGCCAGTGCGCTATTGCAGTGCTGTGTGTGCATTGCCTGCAAGGTGTAGCCATTTGTGAAGTGCCCACAGTGTCTTCAGGGTGGCCAAAGCAGCTCTGTTAGTCTTAATGTACAGTCGTACTCAATATGACTTGCAACACAGAAGCACGTGGCCTGATGAGCTCAAAGACTCCACATGGCTCCGACTTGACCTCATTTCCCCAACTAAATAATATTTTCTTACTTAGGATCATCCCTGAGTGAGAGATTAGCATTTAGCTGTAGAAATGAGAGCTGGTGCAAGCCATGAGTAGTGAAGCCACGCATTCCAGTGATGCAAGTAGTCTTGAGCGCGACCGTGCGTTCCTTGCGTCTTGCTTGACAGACACTGGTCAGACCTGTCTCTTGCACAGATAAACTCCATAAACCACCATGCACCCTTCCCTTGACCCCACTAACATCTCAAGTGATCCTATGAGATTAAACTTCATTTACACTGTAGCAATCTGTTCAAGCACTTTTAAGAAATCCTAGTACAGATGTCCATAATTGTTTGTAAAAAGCTCTGTTGAAGGGCACTTAAAAAGATGCTCGAGGAACCATTAATGAAATCTATCAAACTTCACTGCTGGGCGATCACCAAAATTGGTGTCAACAACAGTGCCGCTTACAAACAGTGACTTTATGAAGTTCTGCCAATATTGGAGATGGCTGTCATGATATCGATATCTTACATTCACACAACTCACAGCAGATGTAGAACTATGGCAACAAGCCACAATTCAATGTAAAACCATTAAACGAATGTCGTGCTTTTCCCTTTGTAGTGCATATTGTCATTGTCGTTTGTGGAGCAAACAACATTTTGTACGGCTGTGCGTAGCATTTCTCAACGTTGCTGTTTCGCAGCTGTGTCACTGCACATTTCAGCAGCACTCGTAGCCATGATGTAGGCAACGCTGTTACCAGGCGCCAGCACATGTGCATTTTTCAGAGGTAATAACGGTGTTGTGCAAGATGAGACGCGAAAGCCACAGGGCATCTCCCTTCGTCCTTCCTCGTTCGAGCATCGTTTATCACAATCATCGACGAAGGTTTTTTGTCCCGAATGTGGCGCTCTCCGGTAAATCATACCCACCTTCCACTACAACTATATGTTGCCCAATCAGAACAATAGCGCTCAATGAGTTGATCAGGCAATGAGCCGGCATAGGCCCGTTGAAATAGATGCGCGGTTATACAAACCCCCGACTGTTATCTCCAGCAAATGCTCTTTGAGCCGAACCAGATAACAATGAGAATCGTTTCACGCACTTCGCTGTTACACTCTCACTCATGCGTTACCACGCGCTGGGCAGCACACACAGCTGATCGTCTTGCAGACGTGCAACGAAGGGGGTGCAAAATAAGGGAGTCACCACTGACCGTGTCCTTGTCGCTAGCCTGGAAGACGTGACAGTAGGGCAGCTCGTCGGGAGCGTTTCTCTGCAGGTACGTGAAGCAGGTGCGATCGGCGTTCGAATGGGAGAACTTGGATATCGACTGAAGCGGATGGTCAAACACGAGTCGCTCGTCATGGTAGGACCGCGCCTTGAGAGACGAATCGCGTACTTCGAGAAGCACGTCCAAGGGTTTTCGCAGACCCTCGCGCCGTAAGTCTGCCACTATCCAAGGCAACATCGGAGTAGTGTAACGCCGGTCTAAACACATCGAGCCGAGGTATTTGACGCAAAAGTTACGGGCCAGGGGCCCAACGAGGGTGGTCGGTCGCTCGCTGGCGTTCTCCTGCGCCGTCACAACCGGCGGGCCGCGTCCCTCCATGCCCGGGATGTTGAGCTTCTTGTAGAAGCGCTTGCGCAGCAACGTCGAGTCCAGCATCAAGCAGCTCGGCGGAAAGGCTATCCGCCGTTAACCCTTCTCACAACACACGGACAGACATTGCGCACACACCGCGGAAGAGTCACGCCGGTACCGCGGTCACCGATGTGGCGCGGCGCGCGTCGGAAGCCCCATCTGCGGAGTCTTCCCCACACTTTCCCCCGTAGAACACGGACGAACAATACGGCGAAACGCTGTCCACAGACGCTGATGACTCCTCCTGCGGCGCTGGGACAGCCCCGCAAGGGCGGCAACCGCACAGCTGTTTCGCGATCCAAAATAGACGTGCGATGAAAGTGCTCGGCAACTTGCACGGGTCAATAGTGCCCTGCCAAAATCACGGTGCGGGGAACGACTTTCTTTTTCTTTTGTGCATTTGGATAAAAGTTCAACGCTTTAATCGGCGTGCCGAGGTGTGTCGATCGCTGAAGACCACGGTCAACGACATCAATGCGCGCGCAAAGGTGGTATTCTCGCAACGTTTGCGCTGTGGCGCAGCAGCCGCAGCCTCGTCGCAATCCCGACCTTCCAAAGCTTCCACAATGCTTCCAGTAAGGACAACGGCAACAGTAGTGAATGCGCCTGCGCGAGTGGAGAACCCCGCCGACCCCGCGTTCCTTTCTGTTCACAGGTAGCAACCATGTAGTACCTAGATCCGTGAATTATTCCCTAGCCATTCCCTATGGTCCTCGCCAACGCGGGCCGTTTCATTTTTTTAATAATGTCTAATACTGCTCTAATACTGCCCTGTGATAGCTGAAATTCTGTGAAGTCCGAGCAAAATGACCCCCGTAAACCACTGTGAGCCGTGCGTGACCAAATTAAGTGACTCGATCCTGAAAGCGCATGACTTGCAGCTCTTTTTCGGCGCGCTTTTCGATTTCACGGTGCGCGAGACTCGTTCGCAGAGTCCGCACGACTGTTGTTACGAAATAAAATTACAAAGTAGAGTCCAAGACGGAGCTAGTATATACTGGGTGCCTTATATATAAAGCGCAGAAGTATTACAGAGTATGTGGGGTACACTCAAAGACCATGAGAAACAGCAAGACATAACAGGGTGAGGCATCAGGGGCGTAGCCATTTTTTCTTTTATTTTTTTTTTTGGGGGGGGGGGGGGTTCAACCATACTTTATGTATGTTCGTGCGTGCGTTTATATGTGTGCGTGTATATATACGCAAGCAAAATTGAAAAAATTTGGGGGGGGGGGGGTTGAACCCCCCCCCCCCCCCTAGCATCTTCTTCGTATGGTGGAGCCCGTAGTTCGTGTACGTCCCACGATCTCGAAGACATATTCGCACAACCAACCTCTCTCGATCTACAATGTCGCTTCTGCGGAGAAACCGGGACCCTTCAACAGGAGGCTGCAGAAAATCTTCCCCCCTACCCTTACTCCACCAACGATATTTGGGAGAGAGCCTTGGTCATCTCCAACCTCGAGGATCCGCTAAGCCTCGAGGGCCAATGATGCTGCCCTATCTGAAGACATCGTGGACAAAGGGAGCCTCTCGTAAGCTACCTTATAAATAAAGACGTCCGCAAACTGCATACAGCCATACATCGCACAGATTTTGCGGCTAGATACATTGCTTCCCGAAGGATATGAAATTAAAAAGTGTGAATTATTCAATGCACAGCCAAACACGGTGATTTTGCAGTAATCACTTTCGTAAGTTAGAGAATGCGGGTTCGACAACCTGGCCGCGGCGGTCACATTTCGATGGGGGCGATTAATGCGCCCGTGCGCGTTAAAAAACTCCAGGTGGTCAGACCCTCTCTACAGCTTGCCCCGTAATCATGGTGTTTCAACACGTAAAATCCCATATTTCTTTTTTTTTTTTTTCATTGCGCAGTTCATGGCTTCGACATATATTGCGCGAAATATGCATGCGTGTGTCGGGGGAATCGAATACAGAAAGTCACTGCACTGCAAAGGAATAGGACATGGACACTAATATTCGTGGATGCTGTAGTGACGGCGAGGGCTACAATATTATACTTGTACAGGCATTTCGAACTGCCATTGAGTTGAATGATAGTTTGCCGAGTTTATATGGCGACTCCAACTACCACATATGCGTCTCAATACGACCACTGCAGGCAAGTTCGTGAATCTTGATATATCCACTGGGTGGTCGACCTGAAAAGTTTACAAAAACGGTCAAGTATGCTGAAGTACGAAGTTTTAATAGCTAGCTATAGCTCCCGAAATTAGATAGGTCTCAGTCAATTACACTTAGAATGCTCCAGACGGGCTCGTTCCCCTCGCGCGGCTTTCTCAGTCGTATCTCCACAGACGTTGACTCAAGCTGTCCGGACTGTAATGAGAGTTATTGTTCCTTAGCGCACATGCTTTGGCAATGCCCCGCGTTACCTAACGGCCCTCTATCCAGCGAAGCCGACTGGGAAGAGGCACTCCGGAGCCTATCGCTCCAGGCACAAATCCAGGCAATCCAGAGGGCCCAAGAAAGGACGGAACATCACGGTGTCCCAGCCCCGACTTGGACGCGGCCAGCGGCTTCCGCGGGTCCCCGATAGGGGTTCCCGCGAAAGCTCCTCAGGATCAAATAAAGTTCATTGTCTGTCTGTCTGTAGCTATAGCTCCCTCAGATGCAGAGGCGTAGCCAAGGGGGGGGGGGGGGGGGGGTCAGCCACCCCCCAATATTTTTCAGTTTTGCTTGCGTATATATACACGCACGTATACAAACGCACGCACGAACATACATAAAGCATGGTTGAACCCCCCCCCCCCCCCGAAAAAAAATTCTGGCTACGCCCCTGCTCAGATGTATGGTTTGTATTCGTTGAATTTCGTTCCATTATAACTAGCTGACCTTCCGACAACTTATGCCCAATTTCTCTTCATCTTGTTTTTGTAAATAGCGTTAAAAGTTACAGTAATATGTCCGATGTAATTATAATAAACGTAAGCCAGGAGCGAGCGTAGGCAGAAATCTTTTTTTCCGTTGGAGGGGGGGGGGGGTTCAACCATCCTTTTTGTATGTTCGTGCGTGTGTTTGTATGTGTGCGTGTATATATGCACATGCAAAATCAAAAAATTTCGCCCCCCCCCCCCCCCCCCACCCGGCTACGCCCCTGACGTAAGCCACGCGTGCACAACCGGTACGCCCAGGGAACTTGTGCGGTGGAAAAAGGCTATAACGAACTCGGTTACAATCATAAAGTTACCCTCTCTATTACGAAATTGTGTTATTCAAAATATCGCTTCACCATGCACTCGAAAGGCGTAGCTTTTTATTGCACGATGGTGGTGTGGGTTGGAACTTGAACAAACGGTTAATTGAGGCAGGCAGACGACAAAATAATCCGTCAATATTGATGTGAACAAAATTTGGAAGTTTGTTCACAGAACAAACCGTATAACCGGTCAGTGAAGCTTTGTGTCTCTCCGCTTCCCCTCTTTCCGCCGCGTGGAGGGGATGCGCGAGGCAAGACCATGTGGTGTCCGCCTCCAATGCGCGGGAGGCACTGGGTTCGGTTCCCATTGCCTCCGCAAAAAAAGGAAAATTGACAACCACCCGTCTGTAGCACGAAGGCTGTCAATTTCCCTTTCTTAACCCTTCCGCCACCTTTCGGGATTCCGCAGAACCGCTCTGCATTATTCCGTGTACATATATGTATACGTGCTTCGAGTTGTAAATTAATTCGCCCTCACGCTGCCATTTGCTAGCTTCCTAGTTAGCCCTATTGGTAGAGCGACCGCCCCGGAAAGGCGTTGGTCTTGGGTTCGATCCCCAGTCCAGGACGATTTTTTCGGCAAACTAAAAGAAGCGTTCTTTCTGGGAGAGAGGTACCCCGGCCTGGCGCTCGGTATTGTGGGCACTCATATCTCGACAAGCTTGTGACCTCTCCTTTCGACTTTCTTGATTCTTTCCCCTCCCAACCACGCAATAAGCGTCTCTCCCGTCCTCAAACTACTACTACTACCAGGCCCGCAGCCAGGGGGGGAGCGGGCGACCCCCCTCCCCTACATTTCGCTGACAGCGCTTCTTGCTTCTAGCTTTTGTAATTCATGGGAGTCGCTGCTCCGCTTGTTGACCAGTAAACTGGTTGTCAACTAACCATATGAACTTCAATAACAAGCCTTCGCACGATGGCGCAAATACCGCTGTGGAGTTCTACCTTGCCGGTAAACATATTACGGTTTTCGCAGTAACGGATCACCAGACAGGTTTGGACAGGTGTACGTCGCCAAGAACATGTGCAGCCCAGAAACGTTTCAGACGTATTGTACAGTTGCGCAAAGGGCTGCAGGACACCGCCGCTATTCACATTACTGCCACTTATACTAGATCCGATTACCTGGTGATTGGCAACAGTAAAAGGATTCAGGGAAGCCTAAACAACGAAAACAAATATATCTAAGTAAACTAGAAAAGCGGTTCCGTATCAAACACAGCGAATAAGTACAGAAACACGATACACGAAGTACCCCCAAGAGCTAATAATAATTGTTGCGTTTGACGTCGAAAAACCGCGATATGATTATGAAAGACGCTGTATGGAGGGCTCCGGAAATTTTGGCCACCTGGGATTCTAAAACCTACATATAAGCACACGGGTCTTTACCATTTTCCCTCCATCGAAATCCGGCTACCGCGACCTTCGGGCCAGCAGTCAAGCACCCTAACCACTAGACAACCGTGGCGGGTAAGCCCTAGCTACGACAATTAAATTCAGTGCCTATGAATAATGGCGTAAAACGATTCTTCGGGACGCCCATGAGAAAAACGGAGCATTTGGTATAAGAGTGTTTCTCGAATACCTTTGCGAACGTATTTAAGATGGCGCTGAATAATTTACGTTATTATAATGCCAACTCAATTTTGCTATTTTACTTAGCAGTAAGCTGAATTATCGTTACTGTATACTCAAGGCACGCCCATATTATTATGTATTTGTTCTCAACATCACCATTACATAGCAGTAAATTCAAGTGGAATATAAATATGTAAACAGTAGCAGAAACGACGCAGACAGTTAAAACTGGGAATAAAGCAGAGAGCTTACCTTGGCAGCACGTTAAAGGCATATCGCAGTAAGCAGACCGGCAGAAAAAAAATAGTCATAGGTAATGTGTGGAATGGACAGCTAAATGAGAACGTCTGCTAACAATCAAATTATGATTTTAAAGAACTCATTGAATAAAAGAAAAAAAGACGTACGCCAAGATAACGTCTGTTAGGTGAATGCTTGTTTTGTTAAATCCACATCGGTACCGTTGGTACTATAGCTGTTGGAATCTTATTTACATATTAGTCAATCTCATCGCATGTAATGCAAACTTACATCCATGAGATCCTTCAAATCGCCGATGTGTGAAAGCCACGAGACGCAAAACAACCCGCCATTCTTGCACTCTTCAGACTTCGTAACGAAGCACCACACAAGAGGAACTTCGATAATGACTCTTCAGCGTCATCAGCATGTGTGCGAAAGGCGCCGCACGCATTGTAGTACGCGGTAAAGGAGAGTGGCTAAATGCCAAGTGGTGATGGCACTGACTAAAAAACTAAAATACTAAAAAAATACTAAAAAATACTAAAAAAATAACGATTAAACAAAAATTCGGCTGGGCGCAGATGTTCGCGCGCTCGTCTGTCGAGACGTCACGAGTGCCACCTCGTAACTCAACTAATATAGAGGAGCGCTCAGAGCTTATCGCCTATCCTCGCTGGAAAAGTCTTGCGGAAATATCAAATAATGTACCTGCCTTTAGTTTTATTCTGGTGACTTAGTGGCAGCAGTATCAGCTTGAGAAGCGAAGCTCAGCCAACGTTTATAGCTTCGCACGGTGGTGGGGCAGGAAGGAAACAGAAAAAGGAGAAGGCAGGGAGGTTAACCAGAAACACTTCCGGTTGGCTACCCTACACTGGGGGATCGGGGAAGGGGAATAGAAAGACGAGAAATAGAGAGGAGAGAAGAGAAAAAAAGGGAGAAGAGATGCAGTGCATTCACGGTTGTGGGGCGATCGCAGTATCTTGTATCTTAAGATACACGATACGTTCTTCAAAGTATCGGAAATACAGATACAGATACTTGTTTTGCGAGACGTATCGCGATACAGATACAAGATACCCAAAGTGTATATCTAAGATAGTATCGAAGATACATGTATCTTCGATACTGCCCAGCACTGCTGTTAGATAATGAATTTCAGTATCATTTGAGTTGACGTATGCATTTTAACATGTTAGTGGGCAGTTTTTCACATGTGTATTCCACTTCTGTTTATGCTCCCGCACCCCGCGGACCCTAGTGTCCTGCCATCTGAGCAATAAAAGTTGTTTTGTAAGTGTGCGCTCTGCCCTTTTTCTTCTTTTCTTCAAGCATTCTGCGCACCGAAAAAGGTTTTCCTAGTCAATTATGAGGATATATATGAGTTGCGGAACGTCTTGGTACTTAATTAGCTTGGCCCGTCTTCTTTGTATCATTAGGGTATTTAATTTAAAAAAAGCATTGTTTTCTAAATTGCGCGTTAAAGCAACACTATTGGTTGAAGTGAGCTCCGGCCATCAAGCCTCTGGAGGAACGCAGACTCTTACCGAGAGGAAGTGCGCTCTTTTTATTTTAAACCTGCCGACCTTCTCTTGAGAAATGTCACATTGACGTTACACATCACCTCTACAAGAATTGCAGCAGAGATAAAACTGAACTAATGGCAGAATAAATAATGTACATAGGAGAAGTCTTGAAATCATCGAGTACTTCTAAACTGTCACACCATTGCGCTAAGGAGTTTTTCGGCTTGAGATTTATTGGAATGCTTTGACCGTGTTGCAAATTGCCTGCTGCGTAAAAGCGAAACTTGCCACAGTGTCCCCAATAAAAAAAAGCGACATTGTACCAGGTTTTCGGTCACAAAAGTATTGCGTATCTTGCTTTCTTCCTTCTTTTTTTAAGTTCACAAAACGTAATACAGGGCAGTATATTTCTTAGCGCTAGATTTTTAAAATTGGCACTAGCTCTTGTTTTTTTTTTTCAAAGAAAAGAAAACATCGATAAACACGCGTAACAATCTAAAAAAACTCAATAAAAACACCTCTAAGGGTTGTCAAAGAGCCGTCATATGTAATGAGAGAAAGACAGGAACGCTGCTTCTCGTTGCTTAAAACAAAGCGTGGAAAATTTAGAGTGCTATGTGTTCTACCATGGGAGGGGAATGCAGCCGTTCCTTAATTCGGCATAACAATTATTCAAGACTTTATTCGTACCCCACATGTGGGGAGCTGAAGCCAAGCTCCTGAACCTGCCTACCTACCTACCTACCCACCCGCCCACCTACCTACCTACCTACCTACCTACCTACCTACCTACCTACCTACCTACCTACCCACCTATCTATCTATCCATCCATCTATCTATCTATCTATCTATCTATCTATCTATCTATCTATCTATCTATCTATCTATCTATCTATCTATCTATCTATCTATCTATCTATCTATCTATCTATCTATCTATCGATCCATCCATCCATCCATCCATCCATCCATCCATCCATCCATCCATCCATCCATCTATCTATCTATCTATCTATCTATCTATCTATCTATCTATCTATCTATCTATCTATCTATCTATCTATCTATCTATCTATCTATCTATCTATCTATCTATCTATCTATCTATCTAGCCGAGCAGACGACGGCGCATTGCATAGCATTGCTGCAGGGGATGGCTGAAGTACGCGGCTGCGATTTTCCCTGCGTTCGGGTGCCTGACAGCTACTTCTGCGGTGACAGCTGCAGGAAAGGCGCGGCCCTCTACAAAAGTGGCCACGTGCACGACGTCAACGGAATTTGGGACAGCCCAGTGCGTATACGTGCCAAGTGCGTCCCGCAGACCAGCGTGACAAAGCCTAGCTATGAAGTGGAGCTCGTGGTAAGTAGCCGGTTTGTTTTGTTCACTGATGCGACGCCTCGTTCAGTCCTCGTTGTTCTTCAAATTCAACATTTGCTGCAATGTTGTTTCTGTACCTATTATTAATAAATACACATCGTATGGGCGGACTGATATTTAAATGTTCCGAACTCGCATGGCGAGATGCCGGTACATGTAGCGATCGTGCTACCGCTGATTACGCGTGCCATCGCCGAACAAGTGCCACCAAGAAAATCAGTTGTGGCATTAATATTGCAGATGGAATGCCCTGGTATAGAAATCGCCATACTTACGGGTGAATAAACTGAGAGCTAGCGCCGCACCGCCTATGCCATCCCGCTACGTCCGTCGATCTGCGCTACCCGCTGCAGTTTTAGCAACTTGAAAAACTGTACAAAGCTGTAGTGCGAGTACGTTAGCGCTTTAGTGTTACAGAAAGAATCCGCACGATGTCTTTAAAAGCGGAGAAGCGCCGACCACGTTAGATAGGCATGTCAGCAAGGCCGGAATTTGTTCCGTCGTTGAGATTCAAGTAACAATAATTACGGTAGTTTACATAGATGCTCAAGAGATTCGTCATGTTTTACACGATATTTCGTCATAAATGTATGTTAAGTATGCCTCCAATATCTTACATTGATTTAGAGCTCTACTGACCTGCGTAGGTTTCAAATTGTGCTACTTGCATCGAGGGCACGGTAGCAGTGTTTTGCCGGCGAGCATTGTCTCAGCCATCCGTGAGAAAGATTTTATTGTGTTATCGTCAGCATGCACCAAAAGTATTTTTAGTTTTTCATGGGTCACAATTGTGCTGCATGTTTGTAATGTTCGTTTTCATTTGGGGGGCATGCACGCTCTTGATCTTACTAACCCGAGAGCCTGTCGAGTTGCGGTGAAACTGTGCGAACTGTCACCAATCGTCAAAAAAAAAAAAAAAAAAAGAGGGGGAAGGCGAATAAGTACATGTTGTCTGCTACCAGGAAACTGAAAGTCTGAGAGCAGATTTCAAATTGTGCTTGATTTATGTTCTGGGATAAGTGTGATGGTAGATGTACAAAACGGCTTGCATGCGAAAGGAAATCCTGCAACTGCATTAGTAACCTTTAATATTTTTTGTTTACTTGCCAGGCATCAGTACCAGACTTCCTGCTGCAAGATGCACTCTGCACCTGCAAGGCAGGTAAAGGAAATAAAGATACGAAAATAAAGATACTGTTAAAGAAGAATCGGTCTGTAATAATTTCGGAAAAAGACTGAGTGATTTAACTTCATTACAAACGAGGAGAGGCAAAGACACGAAATTAAAAAAACAAGAGTTATTCATGAAGAAAATAGCAATAAATAGCAATTTACCGTGCTGCGCCCTCAGCACGGTAAATTTGCGTCGAACATCAGCGAAAAGCCTGCACTCAGCACTAAGGTCGAACCGAACCAAAACATGGGCAGGCCGCGATAACCTTCGTCGCTATCCGGTGTCAACATGATCGAGCGCATCAAACACCGATATCGCAGAACGAAAGCGTGGGAGCAAGAAGCGAAGCATTAATAACGCGGAGAATAGTGAAGGGGCTCACCTTTCCCGACGAACGGCGGCGATCCATTGTTTCCGTCGTTCCCGTTCATGAGGCCTCGCGGGGAACGAGTAAAACCGCGTTGCGGGCGAGTTTTTGCAGGTGTTCGAGCACCCCACCACACAGCAATTGTTCTTTGACATATCTTGAAGCTTCGGTCACCACACACATGCGTCGGACACTACTAATTTCACTCCGAAAACGTGAACGACGCGGTGACACCTACGGCGGACGTCTGCTCACTGCCCCGGGAGTAGCGAGCAAGTTCGCCACCACTGGCGCTTCGGTCGGCGTGCACTAGGCGTTAGAAAAAATCGAGTATTTGGGGAGTATTTCTGCTACACAACAATAATCGTCATCCATGCACCTCGCGTACTTTCCTCGCGTTATCACCGCGGTCCCAGCACTTGCCGGTCACCAACGGCGCGCGCGTTATCAGCGTGACATAGCATTCTTGATAGGAAAGTGACGAGAGCCGGGTTTTCAAGAAAGGAAACGCGAGCCAGCCAGATGACGATTATTGCTGTGTGGCAGAAACACTCCCCAAATACTCGATTTTTTCTTAGAGTGTATAGAGTGAAGAGTGCTATGTCACCATAGGCGTGCGCAGGGTTCTCCATCGGGGGGGGGGGGGGGGGGGTTGAAGGTAAAGTCCCTGGATATTTTTGGGAAAGTACCGTCTTTCTTTTAACCGAGCCGCCACGCACCCTCCTCTCCCGCCTTCCAAACTCCCCGTTTCACGGCCCGTCGCCCGGGAAACGCGCGTGTTATCAGCGTGACATAGCATTCTCGATAGGAAAGTGGCGCGAGCCGGGTTATAGGGCCGGCGCCCGCACGGTGGCCGTTTGGGAGAGAATATAGATAAGGTTTGGACACTTTGGAGAGGATATGGAGGAGAGTGTCGCTACTTTCTATACATTAAAGGGGCCCTGCAACACCTTTCTTAGTTATATTGGAATAGTCTCATTATTGACGTATGACTTTTCACGAGTCATATGCCGCAAAAATTTTTCGAATCCGTCAAGTCTAAGTGGTGTTACTAAATTATAGAGATCACGTTCCGCAGCTTTCTCCCTCAACTCAACGCAGCGAGCGCGCGGAGAGCTAGGCAGCGAGTCGAGGGAGGGAGCGCAGACGAGCGAGGCTCCGCCCAAGAGCGCCGGCGGAAATTTTTCTTCATTTTTTTCTCTCTGACGTCTGGGCGCAACCATGTGGTCTGTGCCGCCACTTCCGGTCGGCTTGCGTCGTTCTCGTCGAGCGGATCGCGCGTGCTTGGGTGTGCACCTCGAACGCCGTAGTGTTTTCATCGCTTTGCCAACCATGGAAGCAAACCTGCGCGCTCGTTTGGAATGAATGACAGCTGAGATCGGTTTTCGGCCCATACTCCGATACACCGCCTCGTAAGACGGCACTGGCAGACGACCCCCGAAGCGCCGCCATTACCGGACGCCAGCATTGTTATCGGAGACATGCTGCACGGCTGCCTCGGTCGGTCGTGAGAACGTGCCGACGATGCAGTTCCCAGCTGACGAGGCAACACTCGAACGGCTGCCACTCTCAACAGCAACCGGCGATGGTCAAAAGCACAGAAATATATTCACGTTTTCGGCACTGCGCATGGCGAAGAAAACGGAACCACGCAACTACGAGCAGACGAGCTGTCGGTGAGACCGGAAGTGCTAATATTAATGTTTGTTCGGTGTTTTTAACGCGATAACAGTACTATAAACATACATATTATCTACTTATTTGAACTCAAAATTAAAACGAAAGTAATAATGAGGGTGTTATCGTGATTATAACATCAGCCAATGGTGGAACTGGGGGACCAATCGCGTCATATTTTGCGGACTAATACATCATTTGTCGAGAGAAGAGGGAGTGATTTTCAGCTGGCTTTGAGAATTTATTGTAAATTCCAGGCCGTGCGCATCGCTATAATATTTGGCTCGCGTGTTCTCGGGAGCCTCGACTACCGATCGGCAGCGCTTTTTGAGCATGCTCGAAAAGTGTTGCAGGGCCCCTTTAAGGGACTTTAGGCGAAGGTGTATATATCTTACACCGTGGCGAAGGTTCATCGCAGCGCCCCCTCGCCCTAATAAGTCAATGTATGGGGCAGATTTTGCGACCCCCCCCCCCCCTCTTAGGGCCAATGTACAGGGCTCCTTAAAGCGGCACCATAGAATAAAGAACCAGTTTAGAGAAGGGAAACTGTAGCCTTGACAACGGTACGAAAGATAAGCAGCGGTAGCGCATGGAACTACCGAGGGCACCCAAGAGATGGCGCTGCGTAAACAGGAAGCGGAAAACAAAATTTATTGTTTATTTAGGTTGAAAAAAGCAAATGGCTGCCTTTTTTATTCCGTACCTGGTGCGTATGCGCATACGCGGGTGCCTCGGCTGGTTTTTTATTCTATCCTTTTTAAACAGAAGTGGACGAAAGAGGCCGGGACTCGTGTAAGGCTACGGAGGTCTCGTTATCTTTCGCCCGCTTGTTTTGAGCGCGTCGATGCGCCGAGCAGCATGCCAAAGCGCCCTTCGGAACGCAGTACTTGTGCGTACGAAGGTTACATGGAACCGAAAGGCATACATTGGCAACTGGCACCAGTAAGAACAATTCACGAGTGAGTAGAAGAAACGATAATCTTTATTGACAGTGAGCAAGCGGTAAAAGGCCCTTGTTCAGACATCGTGAGCTCGTAAACGACTAGCCTTCGCGGTACTTCAAAGAGACCAAAACAAATTAGATGACGTTTGTTGCCCGTTTCCACCGTCAGCTAGCGCTCACAATAACCAACTTGTATTGTAGGACAGGCGTAAAGCATCAGCATTTTTTTTTTGCTACAGTTTTTAGTACTTGCTTTCAACGAGTACGCCTGAAGACCCCCGGGTTTATTGTTATTACAACGTATTGCGGTCAGGCTGAGAATACCAAGCAGGTTCACGCAAAGAAATCACATTATAGTGGATGCCTACAGAATGGCAGAAAACATGAGCATTTTAACACATGATACCGATGAAACAACCCATAAATGGGATATATGCAAGGCCTCAAAGAAGTGCAGAAATACAGAGAAGGGAGAAACGATTTTCTATACCGGTCATTCTTTTATTGTGACATCGCCGCTGGAAAGTAGGCTTCATCAACAGTCTGGCCAAGTCGTGCTCATGCCATCGCATAATTCACTCGTTCATTTGAGCCCACCAGACTTGCAAGTACATATAGCAGCTTTGTCCACACGTGTTAGCATACAACTCAAAAGCAAGAACAGTGAAGTGTGATATGCTAACGAGGTCACAAAGCATAAAGAAAAACGCTGAGCTTGAAAGTACGTGTACCTGCCATCGTCGAGGAACCTGTGGAAACTGACGCCTTCGCTGGTATCGCAGCTCCTGCGGCACCATACAGCAGCACACCGACTGCCCACCATAATTGCAATATGATTACATCGGTGAATTAAAAAACTTTCATGCGTATTTTAGACAACATTAACGATAGAATTCGCAAGAAAACGGGGAGCAACAAACCAGCTGCCAACCATCGGACGATAACTGCGCATATTCTGCGCGTTATCTGCGGCACCCGAGACGCAGCGGCGCACTTTTTGCGCTTCGTCACTGGTCACAGCGACGGTTCGCTTGCTCGCTACCGCGCGCTGGCCGTCAGCGGTGAGCGACAAGGCAGAGATGTTTTCAATCACTGAACAACAAATTTACTCATCATTCAAACATTACTTTCAGTTACACAAGAAAAAGCACTTTTATGCGGCAATGATAGCTGTATTTCTCTTAAATATTGCTTTTATTACGGCGCCTCTGGCGGATTTTTTGGCGTTGCCGAGGGCAGATTTGAACGGAGCCACTATGGTTTGTTTGTTAGCTGCGACGGGGTCGATTTTTTCGCCCCCCTTCGGCGATGGCTGGAACTTGAGACTTTCCGAGGCCTGGCGGCACCCGTTCGTCCTCGTCGTAGTGCGTAACCAGTCTTAACGCTAGTACCAGATCTTGACCTCCAAGGTGGTGCCGGTGGGAGATTTCTCCTGTGCGCTGTTGAACACTAAAAAATTCGCAGCGTGCGCGTTAACTAAAAGCCGAATTCTTCTGTCTCTCATTCCCCATTAGCAGCCATTGACATGTTCCAGTAGGAAACGTTAGTAGAAGTAGAAGTGTAAGTGTTAGCTAAAAGCCGACTTCTTCTGTCTCTCATTCCCATTAGCAGCCATTGTTTACCTCCAAGGTAGTGCCTGGTGAGATTTCTCCTGTGCGTGATTAAACAATAAAAATTTTGTTCAAAACGCCGTTGATTGATGAAATAAACCAACGAAAGACGCCAGATGTTTTCTAAAAGCAAAACGAAAAGACGCCAGATGTTTCTAAAGCAAAACGAAAAGACGCCAGCTGCTTAACGAAAGACGCCAGATGTTTCTCCTCTCATGACAGTCGCGTTGGAATGGCAATTCATGATCTACGCACTCTGCGTAAGGCAGTATAGGTCAATAAGTACCACCTCCTTGACAAGGTATATGAAAATGCAGCGAAGCAGTCTAATGTAGAATTGTTTTTTAAACAGCGGATCTGTTTAAGCCAGACGTAATCTGTCCAACGCGAACAAAAAACACCGCGCTGCGATGAGGTCACCACGCGTTGCCTATCAACCGGTTGTACAGTTGCACGCCTCCTTCGCTAGCCCGTACACTGCTCCGCCCCCAGCCCGCCTGCCTGGATGCTGCGCGCAACCACTCGGTCGCGCAAGAAGTGACGTCACGGCCAACTGCGCATAGCGGCGGCGCCAGACGCAGAGATGGGGAGGCCGAAGGAGGTTCGCGCAGCCGACGAGGAAGCCACTTATCGGGAATCGCGGCGCGCTGCCAAGGGAGACTACTGGAATCGATCAACTCCTCTGGGCCTTTAGCTTTGCGCCACTAGTGAAGCTAAGCACGATTTATATATATATATATATATATATATATATATATATATATATATATATATATATATATATATATATATATATATATATTCATTCAAAGCGTCGTGGAACGCGAAGAGGAACGCTACGCGCGTCGTGTCTTTCCTCTAACCTGGCCGTTAATTCTCACAGGGCGAGCGGGGAACGCGGTCTACAGCCAGGCGAGCGTCGGACAGCTGCGCGTCTCGATGACAATTTTAAAATTGAAAGAACATTAGGAGCGTAGCGTCTGCATGTGTCGACAATGGAGAATCAGACGCTCTTAGATATTTCTTTATTACTTTATCAATGTGTATATAAATGTAAATTGTGTACATAGTTCATCAAAATTGTAAATTAATAAAAGATTGTGCATACAATAACAACGTGTGTCATGTCTTCATATGATGGTAGAGGACTTGTACGGAAGATTCACGGGTTTTCCCGATCTTCTCCGAGCCAGCTCCTCAGTCATCATTCACTTCGTGGATATGGCGTGATTTTTTTTTAATGAACAGCCGTCATTACTGCAAAGATGTACATAGGCCTATAGACGTCAGACTCTGCCCAGGCGGCACTGCGAAAAACACCGCCACCAGCGCCCTCATCGCAGCCCTGGCGCTAACTGGGTAGTACAAGGACAGCCGTCGGCAAGCGAATGTACATAGGGCACCATATAACCATATACCCCCCCCCCCCTCTTCCGCATGGTGTCGAGGCGCGGTTTCCTGAAATCAAGGACCTGGAAAGCTTCTTCCGCCAATCCACGCTTCAAAAACAAAGGAAGCTGATCAAAGCGAACTGCGAGTACAATGCAAAATAAGCTTTAGTTATTCCGGCGCGCTGCAACTCTCAAGTACAAGCGGGCATCGCACGACATCGAGTTCAAGGCAAGCCCTCCGACGTCCGTTGTCTAGCGCCTAAATGCGTTAAAATATGGTATATACGTAATGCCAAAGCGATGAAGTACATACACGATCAATTTACTTACTATGTATCTTACGATCAGTGGTAAAAAACTTGCTTTATCAGGGACGAATGGCCCCGGCGATTGTCGCCTTTTCGCATTCTCCCTTAATTCATCTCTCGCTTCCTGTGCATTGGGCTATTTTATTACTGATAAGTTCGGCAAGTTGGGCAGGTTGGTAACTAGCCAGACGACTGGGTAGCACACTACCCAGTCGAAGCTGTTTTATTACGCATCCTGCGTGTCCACTTTCGCGGTGTAAAACCAAAGACAAAACCGTGGCCTCAGAGATAGCTACGGCAACCGCGGAGGCCACGGGCAAAACAAACCTGAAGGTGGTCACGACCAACATTCAGCAAACTGTGCGAGGGAGTCGGTTTTTGTACTACCCAATACTTCTCCGAAAGGTGGCGCCACGCGTCTTGGAAACTCCAGAGCCTGACGTCTATCAGAAGCGAGTTCACGTACACATGCTTGGGTTGGATGACCTGAAGACTTGTACGTCGGCTCTTTGATCAAGGTTGGGCTCATGTTAATGAACCTTTAAAGGGGTCCGAAACCACATTTCCAAGTAATCATCGAATGACTTCGTGCATCGGGGCGTAATGCCTCACGAATCGATTGCCACAACACTTTCTCGAACCCGTCACGGACGAGCGCAGTTTGTCGCATGCTCTCTCTTCTCTCGTCCCGATGAGCGCGCTCGAAGCTACATAGTGCACGGAGGAAATTACGTCAGAGCGCGTCACGACCTTGAGCACGCGTGATGAAACGCGATCGTTCTCTCCAGTTGCGATTCCTGTGCGAGCTGGTGTGGCTACCGTGTAATAATAGCAGACTACGGCGCGTGACAAGAAGCGCATTTGATTCAAACGCCGCTCTTGATTTATATCGGCTATCGGCCAGTAGCATCGTATCTGCTGTGACGCCAAACAGCAGGCACTGGCAGCTCCGAAGTGTGAGCGCAGGTCTCTGTATGAAAAAGAGGGTGCCCGAGAAAATGACAACTTCGCGCTCCGCTTCTAAACTCCCCTTGCCGCGCACGACGGCTAGGTTTGGCTGGGCTCATAGCAGCGCTTGCTTTCCGCAGGATGTGTTTTTCCATCTTGTTCGAGGGGTGCCTCATGACCTCGTTATTTGAGTTGTCTAGCAGGCTTCCATGAACAGGTACGAGACACTAAAAATATGCAAGCAAAGATGCAAGAGAATCGCATATTGGCAAGTTTTAGTAATTAGCTTTGCTGCCGTGTTTGCAGTAACACTATGCACAATGAAAGGTATCGAAAGAAAGCTTTAGATGTGGTAACATATGCACTCCAATACACAGTGCAAGTCCTGTACTGCAGGAACCAATCGCACGCTTTCACTACAAATGGTGGAGCACCATTTTGCAGCTGTGAAGTTTAGCATGCTGTTCCAGTAGCACATCCCGAAATTGCTGCAGCCTCTGAATTAGAGCATGTATGGAACAAAAGAGGGCAGAACCTGGTACTTATCAGAAAAGGTTCAGCCATGGTAAATATCAAGACATTTCAGTGACAACAGTGCCGTAAAAAGCACTACTGCTACTGCTGGAAGGCCAACTAACTGAGGTCAATAAACATGATAGTCACTTCGGGGAAAAAAAAAAAAGGCAGCCCAGGACAAGCTGCGAGTGTTGTCAACACCGGGGTTTATGGCAGCTGAATGAAGTGAGACTATGCAATGGGAAAAACACTAAAAAGTATAAGATCACTGTTTAAATTAAGGACGAGCTTCATTTTATTGAAACAATGTTATTTCTAGTTAGATTTAAATGAATGTGGTGTGCAAAGAAAAGGCGACTGCCATTTACTTAAATATTACCAAAATTACGCCACTGCAGAAAAGTGCATTTGTAAAGTTCATCACAACCATGCTTCCCTCCTATTTGTTTTGCTCCTCTGCATGTTTTTAAAAAATTCTGGTGACCCAAATTTTGTTTGCCAAACACATTTTTTAGGTGTGTTAATGAGTGAATGTAGTCATTGAAAAGCAAAGATAGTTGAACAAAAAATAAGCATTAGAGCTTCAGCTGTCTTTGTGTGGCTGCAGCGACAGATGGTCCGTGTCGAGGACGTTGCACTGAAAAGTGAACATTTTCCTCTGCACGCGAATAAACAACGTTCTGTACAAGGATGTGACAGCGACACACGTATAGCTGGCATTTCGATGCATCCATAGAGTGGAGTTTGAAATTCTGAATGCTTAATTCATAGCCGACTCGTCATATTGCTGGATGCTCAAAATACCACCCCGAGATTGCCCCATCTCGCCAAAACTGTCTCCAAACATGACATTTTTTTAAACCAAATATGCCGCTAATTTTTTAACTTTTGCTTCTGTCAAAAGTGTTCCCTCGTAAAACAAATGACACTGAGCTCCATGAACTGTCATTTTTTTAATATAGAGGCTGCTCTGAAAGCTTCTCTACCATGCATGCATTTGGCTTGAACTAACTTTGATGAGAATTCATGTAACATCATGAATAAGTAAGGCAAACATGGCGGTTCAGTTCGAAAAAATTTCTGGAGGAGAGAAACAACTGTAGGCCAGAGTAATGGCACAGAAAACACGTAAAAGCTTCCGTTTTCTGAAGTACTACTAGTACTGCTGAAAGTTTGAGTAAATACCACAAAATCTGCTACTATCACATGCAATTTGTCCTAAAAGAACAGAACAGTGCACAGTTTCCAGGGTGTGTCCAGACTTTACTTTCAGAGCACCACCAAGGCTATGACACCCATGTGCGACACTGAGTGAATTTGTGACGGGCACGGACAGACCACCAGCATTGATCGAAAAAAAGAAAAGCAAGGTCCGCTCTGCGCTTTAAACAAACATAGCTTCTGCACCTGCTGTGCTCGAAGACGCTGTTGGTTCTGGCCCTGATGACAAGTGGGTAAACACCACAGCAGCCCGAGAAACTGGAACAGACGCCAGACGAACACCACGAGAACAGTCCATGGCTGCTTCACCTCTTCGCTGCAGTCAGTTGCTGTGCTAGCTGCTTCCCGTTTGAAACGAACATGGTGGAACAGACTAGCCTGGTGGTGCACCTTGGGAGGAACGGCCTACCAAGTTGGGGGATTCATTACTGCGCCCACGCATTTCCATTGGTTTCACTCGGGTGGGGGGACATATGCGTGTCGTTCAGCGCACGCGCACACACACGCACGGTAGTCGCCGCACACAGCGTCCGCTTTTTATTCTTTGTTCAGGCTATGTACAGGGCCGACGACGGTCCGGGGAAGTTCACAGTATGGAGCAGCTGGCGCTACAGCAGCCGCTGCTTCGTTCTTTGCTCTTCTGGCGTTGGTCTGCGTGGACGAGCGAGGATTAGGCCGGGACAAGGGTGTCGTCAATGACACAGCTCACCTTGAGAGTTGGGCTCGGGCAGGTTCTCCCGGGGCACGAGGTGCATCACAGTGGTCTTGCCCAGGGGAAGCTGCAGCGCTGTTCAAACAAATACTCTGCTCAGGATTTCAATCCCGCAGTGGTGACGATATTTGGTTTTTAATGGAGCGAGGGCCAAGCGTCGCCAAAGAGCACAGTGACTGATAGTGTGGTGTTTACAATGAATAGTGATTTACGATGATAGGATGTAATATGGCTGTCGAGTGGCCTAAAAAACCCCGCTGTATGGAAGCGTAAAACATATATATATACTATAAAATTATGACAGTGGCATGCGGAGTGATCTATAGGTGTTCAATCAATGGCAAGTGATCATGATACTAAAATGTTAAAACCTAGAAATAGCACTTATGCCTCCTCGAGGCCTCTGAGCCCCAAAGCCGGGAGGCAAGTGCTTTCTAGTGTGACTACCGCAGCGGTAATGGGGTGTTTTAGCAAGAACAGTAATACCATATGACAGGTACGGAAATACCGTACTGTCATTGTTGGCACATAGCCTTTTTAATACGCAAGACTTCCATAGCCACTTTGATCATCTCATCATGTTACTGTAACGCATAAGCAACTTGGGTGGCCAGAATGTTTTAAAAATGCAGCGTACTGTCCACGACAGCATGGTATATCTGTGCTTACTGTACGGTAATACCGTCACTGCTAAAAACTAATGTTTCTCAGAGGGAGGGCTTATGTCGAGAGTTACTTGCAATAGCCACTCACTGGAGAAAAAAGTTAATGCAAAAATCAACTGCAACATAATCAGTGTTTATAATTTGTTATTTAAAAAGGATAAAAAAAAAAAGAATTTACACACATGCAGAACAGATATCTATGCTCTGCTATGGAAAGACTGAAATCTAAATAAAGAAGGAAAAAAAAATGCCAACATACAGATCATGCTTCAAGAATTGGGGTGCGTTGCACACACGTTATTTCAGACATTAACAAAAGTGTCCCCCCGTGAACGATAAACTGACAAAATTTGGAGGGGGGTGCCCCTACTTGGTCGTGGATCAACATTCAAGGTAGCAGCGGAAGAGCTGCTAAGAATAAAGAATGTACACTTGTGCTTCTAATGAAATGCTTTATTGAATAAGTATGCATCACTGTGTTTATTCGCCCTTGCTGGGCGAATAAAAACCAGTGAAAATAGCAGGAGGGGAGGGGGGGGCTTCCTCAGTCATTGGGACATTTCAGATCTCTTGAAAAGGGAGGGGGGGGCTCGGGATTTTACGGCATATTTTCACTGTGCACAGTAAACATACATAATTAGAATTACCTAATGCTAATGGTTATCAAGATATATGGTAAAGTATGGGGCATATGGGGCCACTAACATCTGGGGCAGAAGCTTGGAAAACAGTCAAGATGAAGTTAAGCTTATGAATATGCAGCGCAATGTAACGGAAAATTACGGGCTATTAACAATGAGAGGTGGGAAGACAGCAGAGAGGATCAGAGAACGAACAGCAGTAGGCAATATCCTAGTTGACAAGAAAATAAAAATGGGTCTGGGCTAGTCTCATAATGTGTAGGACATATCAGTCAGAGTAATGGAATGGATACCATGGGAAGGGAAATGCATCCAAGAACGACAGAGGGTTAGGTGGGGTGATGAAACTGAAAAACTCGGAGGCGTAACACGGGGTCGGCTTGTGCAGGACAGGCTGATTGGAGATCACTGGGAGAGCCGTTTGTCATGCAATTATTCCGGACTAATGTCGAATTTCATAATTTCAGAAGCACGACCTAAGATGACATAAAACCATCATGTTTACTCCCACGCAACCATCAAGGTACATTATTAATCCAACGAATATGGGGTTTAAAATACAATGCACAAGAATGAATGTTGCAGGTGATAATACAATTTAGATTAAGCACTTGTAAATAAGCAACTGCATGATGACAAGGTTGGCTGACTTCATAATATCCCTAAATGTTGGTATAGCATTAGGTTTGATATTAGGTTGTGCCGCTTTTAGACATGTCACCTGCAAAACCACCAATATAACAGATACTTGTCTTTACTTTCAATTCTTTGTAAGAATGTAATTAGTCATGCAGTACACCACAGTACAGCACTTTGTTAGTGATGGCACACTTTATACACAATGTAAAGTGCTCAGCATTTGCAACATGACAATCTGAGAACAAGGCTGCTGTACTGTTGCCTCAAGGAGAGATGAACTCATGAAAGGAGCTGACAAATTGTGCGTATAGTGAGGGCAAAACATTTGTGTCACTTAGTGAATGCATCAGTCGTTCAGTCAGTTTCATGGTGACACAGGCGAATATCACAATTATATAGCTAAACACTACAACAAAACAAAGTAAACTTAATTTTGCCCCAGACAGCATATACCGAAATCCAGAAAGAAGCTAGGGGGGCTGCTCTTAAAAATTTTCTTTATTTCTTGATCGATTTGATGAAACTGGTGTCTTTAGTATATTTGTATGCTGATTGCATGCAATTACTTTAGTTAATGTGTAGATTTTAAAATACAAAAAATCTCATGTGTGGGGAGCAAGTTTTTTTAAACCTGAGTTAGTTAAAAGAAATCAGCAGACCACGATAATCTGCATCAGAACTGTGTGCAGGCGACAAAAATGATGCTCTAAACCCATTAGAACAAAAGTTATGTATGGTGAATTGCGAGTGAGTCATTTCAAGCTAGAATTTCACTCGTGAATGTTCAATACCATAACTTTTGTTTTAATAGGTTTAGAACATCCATTTTGTGGCACTGCACCAGTTCTGATTGCAGACTATCGTGATATGCTGATTTATTTGTAACTAACTCAGTTTAGAAAAGAACTTGCTCCCCAAGAGGCACATGAAATTTTGATTTTAAAAACTACATATCATACTAGAAAAATAATATCATATTTGAATTAGCACACAAAATACATAAACTCGGGGAGTTCATCAAGAAATAAGAACTTTTTTTCAAGTGCCATGTCCCCCCTTAAGACAAGGCATGAAACTTTGAAGTTTCATGCCATCTTTGTAAAGTGCAATATTACTGATATTTGAGCTGTTGGTTTAAAAGCATATCCGTAACACAATGCAAAGCACATGTGTGACTTGCATTGCCATTCAAATATGAGCTTTACGAGGTTCTCATCTCATGTGCATGCACGTGTTTACGCAGTGAGTTGCCCTTTTGTCTCCATGCCTACTGATCTCGGCTATTGATGCAATGTTACCGACCAGTGATGTAATACACAGCACATGAGTCCTCTACAAAATCCTTGGTTGTAACTTAGTGCTGTACAGTGAGAAATGGTACTCCGAAATTATAACATATCACAAGATTGAACAGCACTGTTTTCCACTGAGAACTCAATCAAGCAGCAGATGTTTCATGCAACACCAGCTTACCGCCCAAGTCACATTGCCGTGTAGAAAGCGCCCCTGATAGATTAGGCGCAGGATCTCTGTTGGACACGGCCTCGTCAGACCACTCTGCACAGCACCATGAGGCATCATACAGACATGCGCTTACCTATTACAATGAATGTAGTATTTGCCAAATATTAGTGAATGTAACTGGATCAATGATTCTTCTTCTACATCACTCGATACTGAAGATGAAAGAACGCACAATGATCCTACAATGGCCAAAGGAGCCAGTGAAGATTACCAACTTAGAAAGGGAACTACGACAATTTAACGAATGAAACACAATGATACTGCTCTAAGTGTCACATTGTCTTGGATCGAAATGTTCTCCAAGTGAAACAACAAACCCATCTGCTTATACTTAAAGGGGCCCTGCAACACTTTGTGAACAGGGTCAAAAAGCGCTGCCAATCGGTAGTCGAGGCTCCCGAGAACACGCGAGCCAAATATTATAGCAAAGCGAGCGGCCTGGAATTTACAATAAATTCTCAAAGTCAGCTGAAAATCGCTCCCTCTTCTCTCGATAAATGATGTACAGTCCGCAATATATGACGCGATTGTCGGCAGTTCCACCATTGGCTGATGTTATAATCACGATAACGCCCTCATTATTACCTTCGTTGTTAATTTGTGTTCAATAAGTAGATAATATGTATGTTTATATTGTGTTATGCCGTTAAAACACCGAACAACATTAATATAGCACTTCCGGTCTCACCGACAGCTCGTCTGCTCGTAGTTGCATGGTTGCGTTTTCTTCACCATGCGCAGTGCCGAAATCGTGAATATTTCTGTGCTTTTGACCATCGCCGGTTGGCGTTGAGAGTGGCAGCCGTTAGTGTTGCCTCGTCAGCTACAAACTGCATCGTCGGCACGTTCTCACAACCGACCAGGCAGCGGTGCAGCATTTCTCCGATAACAATGCTGGCGCCGGCTAGCTTAGGATACCTGTGTTCGCTGTATGGCGAGAGTCCCGTTCGCTGTCTGTTCAGTATGTCATCGAGCCGTACCTCGGCGTATCCTCCCCGTCCTCAGGTTCCCGTGAATCCGCGACACAGCAACCAAGCAGACTCGCATTTTCACGGTAGCTGCAGACAGCCGGGGGATGGGTCCGCGCCGGCCCGATGCCCACGATCATTTTCTTCTAGTCTTTAGTTCTTTGTTGTCAGCCCGCAGCTCGCTGTGCGCCCGCATTCGAAAGAGCAAACAGCATCGAATCAAGTACCGCCACTGGGGAAAGGGTGCACGCAGCTTTGGCGTGTGTTGAAAATTCAAGCGCGAGCAGTGCGACGAGCAGTGTATCGGATATGGGGGTCGGGAAACCCATCTCAGCTGTCATTCGTTCCCAAACGCGCACGCAGGTTTGCGTCCATGGTTGGCAGAGCGATGAAAACACTACGGCAGTTCGAGGTGCACACCCAACATTACCAAACCGAATTGCAGTTTCAAGCACGCGCGATACACGGTGCGATGGGCTCCGCTCGACGATGACCGTGCAAGCCGACCGGAAGTGGCGCCCCAGACCACGTGGTTGCGCCAAGACGCCAGAGAGAAAAAAATGAAGAAAGAAAATGCCGCCGGTGCTGACGTAACACTTCGCGCCTCCTCGCACCTCCGCCCTCCCTCCCTTCACGCCCCGCACAGCTTTCCGCGCGCTCGCGGCATTGATGTTGAGGGAGAAAGCTGCGGAACGTGATCTCTATAATTTGTAACACCACTTAGACTGACAGATTCGAAAAAATTTTGCGGAATATGACTCGTGAAGAGTCATAAGTCAATAATGAGATTTCCAATATTAACTAAGAAAGGTGTTACAGGGCCCTTTAAACATGAGGCCAAAAAACTTCAGGAACCTGCACTTTAATGGACTTAATACTAAATATGAATAAGCATATTTGAAATGATCAGACAAAAAAGGTTTGACCTTTCAAACCACTGCACCACTCGACTAGCAACAAAAACAAGTATTTCCGTATTTTTGCAGGCAGTAAGATCATGAAAATTATTGCTACTAATTTTTCATCAGCGTACTGAGAGTACAACTTTTCACTGTCAGAAAAAAGTGGTAACAACCATAAAATATTCCTATATCTGGGATTCACCATTTTTGGTAGGAAAGAGGAAAAAATATGCTGCCCGATTTTTTACTTGGGATTTGTTTTGAAACTAAAACAGGAACCGTAACTGAACGCCGCAAATTTAGCAGAGAGCTAAGATGGCGATCAGTGTGCGGCTGCCAATGCAACCTATGTCCCCCCCCCCCCCTCCATTATTATGACTTGTTACACTCATTGTCAAGCTGTATGACGTTGCGCCTTTGCTGGAATGCCGCTTAAAAGCTTATTTTGTGTATTGGTCCCAACTAGTCTTAACTGTATCAGCAGCTGTATAGCACCTTTAGTGTCTGAATAATTGGTGCACTAGATCAGAAAAGTTATCAATTGAAAAAAGAAAAGAAAAAAAGAAAGCCAACTCGGTGAAAAACCCTGACGCCTACTTTTATCCCAGCCAACTGTCCACCTTGCATTATGCGTGCAGATGATTTATGCAAGTCAAACATCATACATCAATTTGCCAACCACAAGTTCCCTCTAACCCTTCACTGTAAACACTGGTTGTTGTAATGTCTTTCTGGCTACCTCACACAGTGCAAATGTGTTAAAGGCTGTAGGGCGGAAATATGTTTTATCCTCTTGGAACTGCACATGCTGGTTGCATTCATAGCAAATACTATGCAGAACAGGCAATGCCCCATCGCCGCCCATATGGCACCATACATCTCTCCCTTGAGGCCAGTTGTCGAACACGTGCTGGGCAATCTCTGCAGCCGAGTCATTCGGGCTGAAGGCGAACTCCTTGGTCTTGCCGCTGACCAGATCAGCCGCAGGTTCACCTGCGAGAGGGCGCCATGTGTTCAAGTCATGCTGCGACAACACTTAGCTCCAGTGCGGACACATATACTGACGCAGTCACCGGTGCCTTCTCCCGATGAGCAGAAACCCATCGTGCTGTCCACATGGCAAAAGCAATCGAACATCACATCCAGCACCTACATGCGCTGAACTACTCATAGCACAATGACACTGAAGAAGTACGATTACTATCCTACATCTCTGAAGGAGAAAAGAGTACTTACTACGGCAAATCGTCCCACGATACAAAAAGCCAGAACAAGCTCAGGTAACGTTCCTGATTTCCGAAGTCAACGTGAAGAAAAAAAAAAACTGCTGCTCCACTTCTACAAATACCCCCTGCTCTTAAAAGTTCCAAGTGTTCTATTGCACAATTAAGCAAGGCTTGATTCTTTAAATACATATGTTCATATACCACTTTCACACAGAGACCCTGGTTGGGTGAGCTTTTACTTCTTAGCTCCTTGACATTGACATCCTATCATACTTCCTCCCCAACTGTAGAACTTTCTAACCTTCACGGATCCCATTTGCACCACATAGAATTGCATCTTTACAACTTTGGCAGCACATTACTACACATGACAGTGAAGTGGTACTACCCTCAGGGCGTTGGCTGCACTGTAAGTTTACATAAGGTGATCACACGTTATAGTGATAGCAGTTGTGGGGACGCACCTTTATGGTTTGAGCCTGTATACAACGGAGTGTGTGGAGGTCACTCTACAAGTGAATATGATCTATTAAGTGCCTCTTGCTGCCCAGTGGAAGAATGGCTACACATGTGCACAGATTGAACAAGCTCTCATGTGTGTGGTAGAATTGAATCTTTGGATGCCGTGATCTTGGGGTCTTCAGGGCAATGGCAGAGTACGAGACCGTTTCCCACAGATCTTGGCCACCAGAACGGCCATTAGTTCAATTTTATGGCATAGCATAAAGCTTGACATACAGCAGCACTGGTACCCACTGAAAAAACCAAGAGCATAATTCGTACCTGGATGGTATGGTACAGAGCTTTCCATGTTCAGGGTTACAAAAGGGTACTTCAAAAACAAAATTTAGACAAGCAAGATCTAGAGGGCTGATACAGGGCCCTTAAAGTCAGTGCTTTTCTTGCATTGGATGCAGTGGGTGTTCACAATTAGTTCCAAAGTGAAGTGTCGACATGCTTATGTCCCATAAAGAAAACAAGCAGCTTCAACTAATTAAAAGTTCCCTATCCTAACACAGCAAGCAGAACTATAAATTATCTGCAAGAATTCGTGCAAGGGTAACTGTGCCACCAGCAACTCAATGCTTTAAACGCCACATTTCAAAGCTGCACCGTGTGCAGCTGAGCAAATGCGTTGACTGCATACAATATTGGAACCATCTCCCTTTTGTTCTTATGTTTTGCTGATGTGATGAAAATTGAAGCAACTGCAGCTAAATCACTCACCACAATTGGCACATTTAATGCCGCTAAAATGAATATTTTCCGTAATCTAATTGAGCAAGAGTGGCAACAAAGCTTCCATAAGACAAGTCGTTTCCGACCTTATAATGTGCAATTGCTTCATAGCCAAAACTCCTTCATACCTCGCACTTGCAAAAAACAGCTCAATAATTTCCTCGTATTTTTGTTATCTGGGCTAGCTTACTGTCACTGAGTATCCACACGCAAAAGCAGAGGCTATAAGAAGTACAGTTTACTTGGAAAATATGCAATACATGCAATTAAGTTAACTTCAGCAAAGTATGGCACATAAAAATGGCATAGTTAATGCCAGCCAAAGGGGAAGGATGAGAAAATGAGGTCGCTTGTGCTGATGAGGATGTTTGAGACATTCATAGACAAAAGGAAAAGGTCTCAATAACTTAAAGAAGCTGTACTGAATCGATCTTACTGACAATCATGATTCATGTCACCTGAGTCCGCATCTACTCAACGGTACTTGAAAAAAAAAATAAAAAAGTTAAGATTTACAGGTATGCTCGAATGTAGAAAACATGGACTCTTATAAGTAAGCTTCAGACATTTCAGCAAAGGTAAATGACCAAGGAAAATCTGAAAACAACAAGTAGTACATTTTCACAGCTACACTCCATCCAACAAGAAATAGTGCTGGTTCTAATGGGACAATATACTGTGGCCGCAGGATGTGCAATGTGTACTTGTTTCTGCAATCCTTTGCCTGTTCATGTCTTGTTCTGCAGCATAATAGAGCCTCCGCAAATATATTGTAGTGCCAAGCCATGGCTGTTTTCGATTTGGTTTTTATAGCCGGCAAGTATCACGACTGTCAAGTTATTGCCGAGATTTATCAGGTCATCGGCTGTGAACTGAAAGTTGACAATGTGAAAGTTCTTAACCGAAACCGATGGTCCAAACATGCATCCATAGCTAGACGCGTATGGCTTGCGTGAAGCTGGCCTCTACTCTTTTTTGGCTAAGATAATCTGCCACTCCAGTTTCAAAAAGAATGCGCAGAGGAGTGGCGTTCTTAGTGCACACACTAAAACCGGACATTCATGACCTTTTAGTTTTTGCGTTTGATGTTAGTAGTTGCCACCACTTTCACATTAATTCCGCAAAACTGCGAACAACAGGGTAAGGCCGTATTCAGTTTTACGCCTTCCTACACATGGCATCGGCATTTTCCAACCAAGCATCCTGATGTCACGGATTGTCCTGTTCACATTGAAGGTACTACACGTATGATCGAGCGACGAAATCTGAAAGACTGCGTAAATGTTCCTCCTAGCGCCTTCGTGAACGACCACACGAAGTTTAGGTATCACTCCAAGCGAACGAAAAAAACACGATTCGCAACAGCCACGCTGCCTAAG